>NC_041380.1:98758547-98870415 GCF_002162155.2 Triticum dicoccoides
TGGGCGCCAAATCACCTTCTCCCCGGGAAGCTCCCTTCTCCCGAGCCGCAAAACCTCAGCCCCACCTCCATGGTGCCCCCACTGCACCAATTTCCCAGCCGCCCTCCTCCCTAATGCCGGAGATGCTGTCCATTTGTCATCGTGCACTGGGCCGTGTGCCTCTTACTCCATGCTGCTGGTGCTGCCTCGATGACGGATGCGTGAACCGTACCGGAGCCGATTCACCCCCGCGTTGTTCACGGCACCGGAGCGGCTCCAACTTTGGATCCATCCAGAGTCCTGGCGCTGCTTCCGCGTAGCTGTCGATCGTCGACCATCACGACATCGCTCTTTCCCTACCGCCGGTCGCCACCGCAACCGCGCCAGCCTCACCGACTCGGCAGCTGGACCTGCCTACTTCACATGCCGCCAGATAGGTCACACCCTCATCTCAAATCACTCTGTTTAGGCGTCAGTTGTCTGAATTTTTATTCTGGGCCAATCGATTCCCAATGGGAAGTAGCACCCCTCGAGGCGGTGGAGCTCCTAGGCTGCCGGTTGGCTGGTGTCTAACGTAAGGGTGCGGGGCCGCAAGTTCGCCGTGGAAGCAGCGCTTAGATGGCTATCTTTTAGAGTTGCGTGGGTTGAAGGTACTGCCGCCGCCAGATCTGGATGACGGGTAGTCTTTGTGGATTGGCCCGGGGGCGGTGCAACTACGGCAGTGCGGTGGGGCGGGGAGCGGGGTTTTGGCCGGGGCCATGATGTCTACTACACAACCTTCTTCTTGTAGACGTTGTTGGGCCTCCAATTGCAGAGGTTTGTAGGACAGTAGCAAATTTCCCTCAAGTGGATGACCTAAGGTTTATCAATCCGTAGGAGGCATAGGATGAAGATGGTCTCTCTCAAGCAACCCTGCAACCAAATAACAAAGAGTCTCTTGTGTCCCCAACACACCCAATACAATGGTAAATTGTATAGGTGCACTAGTTCGGCGAACAGATGGTGATACAAGTGGTATATGGATAGTAGATAAAGGTTTTTGTAATCTGAAATTATAAAAACAGCAAGGTAAATAATGATAAAAGTGAGCGTAAACGGTATTGCAATGCTAGGAAACAAGGCCTAGGGTTCATACTTTCACTAGTGCAAGTCCTCTCAACAATAATAACATAATTGGATCACATAACTATCCCTCAACATGCAACAAAGAGTCACTCCAAAGTCACTAATAGCGGAGAACAAACGAAGAGATTATGGTAGGGTACGAAACCACCTCAAAGTTATTCTTTCCAATCAATCCGTTGGGCTATTCCTATAAGTGTCACAAACAGCCTTAGAGTTCGTACTAGAATAACACCTTAAGGCACAAATCAACCAAAACCCTAATGTCACCTAGATACTCCAATGTCACCTCAAGTATCTGTGGGTATGATTATACGATATGCATCACACAATCTCAGATTCATCTATTCAACCAACACATAGAACCTCAAAGAGTGCCCCAAAGTTCCTACCGGAGAATCACGACGAAAGCATGTGCCAACCCCTATGCATAGGTTCATGGGCGGAACCCGCAAGTTGATCACCAAAACATACATCAAGTGAATCACGTGGTATCCCATTGTCACCACAGATACGCACGGAAAGACATACATCAAGTGTTCTCAAATCTTTAAAGACTCAATCCGATAAGATAACTTCAAAGGGGAAACTCAATCCATTACAAGAGAGAAGAGGGGGAGGAAAACATAAGATCCAACTATAATAGCAAAGCTCGCGATACATCAAGATCGTATCACCTCAAGAACACGAGAGAGAGAGAGATCAAACACATAGCTACTGGTACATACCCTCAGCCCCGAGGGAGAACTACTCCCTCCTCGTCATGGAGAGCACCGGGATGATGAAGCTGGCCACCGGAGAAGGATTTCCCCCTCCAGCACGGTGCCGGAACGGGTCTAGATTGGCTTTCGGTGGCTACGGAGGCTTCTGGCGGCGGAATTCCCGATCTATTGTCTGTTCTGGAAGTTTTAGGGTACGTAGGTATATATGGGTGAAAGAAGTACATCGATGGACTGAAGGGGGGGCACGAGGCAGGGGGGCGCGCCACCCACCCTCGTGGGCACCTCCCTTCTTTCCTGACATGCACTCCAAGCTTTTCCAGTAGCTTTCCTTCCAAAAATAACTTCTCCAGTTGATTTCGTTCCATTCCGACTCCATTTGATATTCCTTTTCTTCGGAACACTGAAATAGGCAAAAAAAATAGCAAATCTTGGCTGGGCCTCCGGTTAATAGGTTAGTCCCAAAAATAATATAAAAGTGGATAATAAAGCCCAATATTGCCCAAAATAGTATATAACATAGCATGGAGCAATAAAAAATTATAGATACGTTGGAGACGTATCAGGCCACGGACAGCGGAGGCAGGCTGCTTTGCCATTGGTCGCTGGCTCTTCGGGGAAGATTCCGAACAGTGTCATCCAGGAGGCACAAGACGGCCAGCCATCCGGCGTAGATCGGACAGTACCAAAATGAAATAAAATCGTGTGACCCCAATTTAGTCTTCAGTCAACAGACATGTGACCACTCTCCTACCTTGATGTTGATCTCTTAGTGTATTCCTTCAGATCAAAGAGATATGTCGTTCTTAACATTATGCGTTATCTGCATCTTCAGGCACACCGTCTTCTGACTCACCGCAGCTGCTCCAACAAGGGAAGCGTACACCAGAAGGGAGCTATAGTCCCCACTCAACAGTTCCCTGCATCGAATGCGCGTGCCCAACATGGACAGCCACAACAACTGCAGGGCCATCGACAAGTCAGCACATGATGCTCACTCCTATGGATGGCAGCCAAATAGGTTGTACCATCATCTTAGTTGTGTGCAACATTTATGGCTTTGTTATTCATCTAAGCATGGAAAATAGATCATCACATTTCACTGTATATTCATGCTGATCTCTTACGGGTCTTGTTCAGGAGTTAACGTTGTTCCATAGTTCAGCTAAGATACTTGTTCTTTAGGTAACGTTGTTCCATAGTTATCATCCATCAGCCAATTCTATCCCACAGGCTGGTGATTATAGTATTATACCACTTCTGGTATTACCTATGTTGTTCTTTAATACTTTTGTGTGCCATCTAGTTAATCTCGAGTACAAACGATACATATTCTGTAGCTTTCATCTGTGTTCTCTCTTTAGTTTCTGAGACCTGTTGCTGCTAGTTAACCCCAGTCCTACTATTTATGTCGTCTCCTACAGGCACTCATTACATAAATCTAACTACTAGTTGTCTTCCATGCATGTCAGATATAATTGTACACACTAATATATCCACAAGAACCTCACGGAGCAATGTAAAGGCCAGTAAACTTGATGTCAATGATACCCAATATGATGGAACATGTAAAGGCAGTTCTTCAGAAGACTTGCAGAAATATGATGAATCCTCTTCACCCCACAAGGTCCTTGCTCTAACTTGGCCTGTGATATGGGTACAACATGCATATAATGTCCTGGAGTGTATCTACTCTGTTGCAATGCCATGTGCTTAGCATGCTGATCATGCATGTAAATATGGCATGCCTTCCTGTTTTTCAGTACCTATTCCATTCATGATAACATGTTTTCAAATTCAAGTACTGTCATTCTACTCTATCGCAATGCCATCTTCTTAATTTTGACATCATGCTTCTGAATATCTTATGCATTGTTATTCATCAGTATGTACTTCATCTGTCTACCATACCATGTTTTTTTACATTGAAGTGTTGTTCTAGTGCTCTGTTGCAATGCCATCTTATTTTCCCAATCATACATGTGTATGTTGCCTTAGTTATTTCTGCACGTATTCCGCTACCATACAGTTTTACGTTCAACTAGTGTTTTTTTGCTGTTTCGTCCTGTCGTATCCCTAGCTCTTACACCATACTCCCTCCGTCCGGATTACATGTTGCCGAAATGAATAAAAAAGGATGTATCTAGAACTGAAATACGCCTAGACCCATCCACTTTTTCCGGATGGAGGGAATACGTGTCAATATGTCATGCCTTTCTATTCTTCAGTACCTATTCCATCTCTCTACTGTCGCATGTTTTATAATTAAAGCACCATTCTTCTATACAAGGCATGCAAGGGGAAGATGATTATGTTAGAATCTGAAGGGTTACAAACAAGGCCTTTGCAAAATATCCAAACACCAGGAGATAATAAACCAACTCCAGTTTTTATAGATACTGCTCCAGCACAGAGAAACCCAACTCCTACTGATAATAAGCAGATTCTAGTGGCCAAAGAACTAGTCCGCTCCAGTCCAGCAAAAACATGTCAACTCAATTCTAAGAAGCGTGTGCGTATCCTTGCATCATGAAATTTTATAGCATGCTGATCATATTTTCTAAATGTTTCTTACCCATCTCTCTTTTAGAAAATAAGCTTAATAGATAGAAGAATTTCTGCAATGGTATCGTTTATGAGGAAAGATTCTTGCAGGAATTCTCTGTGCTCCAATGTAGATGTAAGTACCTTTTGTATATCACTATATTTTTACATCAGCATGTATTTTGTTAATTAGCGTGAATCCAACCTTTATCTGATCTAAATTTAGTTATAGCAAAATGTATGATTAAAGGCCACAATGTTGATTTTTGCAAGGAAAACTGCCTGGTAGTTTTGCATCCTAAGCTGCATGAGTGTACTATCTCATATCAGTGGGTTTGAATACTTTGGTTCTGCAGTGGGTTTTTCAGTGTGTTTTTTTACTGTGTTGTCCTGTCGTATCCCTAGCTCTTACATCATACTCCCTCCGTCCAGATTAAATGTCGCAGAAATGGATAAAACTGGATGTATCTAGAACTGAAATACGCCTAGACCCATCCATTTATTTCCGGATGGAGGGAATGCATGTCAATATGTCATGCCTTTCTATTCTTCAATACCTATTCCATCTCTGCTGTAGCATGTTTTATAACTGAATCACCATTCTTCTATATAAGGCATGCAAGGGGAAGACGGCTATGTTAGAATCTGAAGGGTTACAAACCAGGTCTTTGCAAAAGATCCAAACACCAGGAGATAATAAACCAACTCCATTTTTCATAGATACTGCTCCAGCACAGAGAAACCCAACTCCCACTGATAATAAGCAGATTCCAGTGGCCAAAGAACTAGTCCGCTCCAGTCCAGCAAAAGAATGTCAACTCCATTCTAAGAAGCGTGTGTGTATCCTCGCATCTTGAAATTTTATAGCATTCTGATCATATTTTCTACATGTTTCTTACCCATCTCTCTTTTAGAAAATAAGGTTAAACGATACAAGACTTCCTCCATTGGGATCGTATTCGAGGAAAATATCTTGCGGGAATTCTCTGTGCTCCAATGCTGATGTAAGTACCTGTTGTATATCCCTATATTTTTACATTAGCATGTATTTTGTTAATCAGCATGAATCTAACCTTTATCTGGTCTAAAATTAGTTGTAGAAAAATGTTAAAGGCGCCAATGTTGATTTTTGTAAGGAAAACTGCCTGGTAGTTTTGCATACTAAGCTGCATGAATGTACTATCTCATATCACGCACACTACTGAATTGTAGTGCTTCTCTGGTTGCCAATTCATTCATTGTGTCAATGTTGCTTTCGTATTACCTTACCTAGCTGATGATACCTGTGCCATATTGTGTTAATTTTGTGTAGGCTAGTTGCCCAAACGTTCGTTGTGTCAATGTTGCTTTCCTATTATCTGACTTGGCCAAAGATAGCAATGCTAGTGTGTTAATTTTGTGCATGATGCTGAAGATAAGAAGACAAACTCTGAAAACAGCAAGGCAACCCCATTGTTTCTTTCCAGTAAATCTAGGCCAGGTAATATGGCAATAACTCATGATTAATCTGTTTGGTTCCCGTCCTAATTTATGTTATGATGCAGTGGTCGAGACACTCTCCACTATTAATAATACAAGCCTGCCAAAATCGCCATCTGAATCTGTTCAGTATCCTCTGTCTCGAATGCAACGGAATAAATGCATGTTTGTGAACCAATTAATGGCTGAAGCAATGATGGAAATGGTGGATGAATCAGAGGTGCAGAGTCGTGCGACACAACAACTGATCAATGTTTTCAGAGACAGTGTAGCAAAGCAGCAAGCCCACATGCTTATGGGCGTCATCTGTGCTGAGGTTGCAGATTGTGATGTTGTAGATGGTTAGGTTTTGCTCATTTATTTGCACTGGCATCAATCTTTGATTGCCTAGTGGATGTAATTTCCTGTAATATATGCTGGATGTGCAACGTTATTCCCTGTATGCCGTACCTTTGCTTGATCTGTTTTGGTCCTGTGCATAATTGCTCATCGTAATGGGCTCAAACTATCTAATTTGGCCTAAAGACATGAACGAACTTTAGTGGACCCATTAAGTTAATGGGCCGTTACTAGGCCGAAAGTTAATGGTCGGCCCTCTTACCTCCCGGGACGTTAACAGGACGACATCGAAGCGGGCAACAGGTGGCCCCAATTTATTTCACGGGCCGTTACTAAGTTTGGTCTACATATGGCCCAACTATATTGTAGGCCTTTAGCAGGCCGAAAGAGACAGCGGGCTTGTACTGGACCATGAAGAGCATGGGCCGCTAAGAGGCCGAAAGTCAAGTCGTATTGTAAACAGCCCAACTGTGTTGTGGGCCTTTAGCAGGCCGAAAGAGAAACCGGGTTGGTATTGGACCATGAAGGGCATGGGCCGTTAAAAGGCCAAAACTAAGGTCCGACTACAAATGGACCAACTCATTTATGGTCCGTTAACAGGCCGAAAGGCACACAGGGCCGGGAATTGGCCGAACACTTAAATGGGTCACTAAAAGGCCAAAACTCATGTTCAACTACAAATGGCCCAACTGATTTATGGGCCGTCAACAGGCTGAAAGTGACACCAGGCCAGAAATTGGCCCAACACTTAAATGGGCCACTAAAAGGCTGAAACTCATGTCCGACTACAAATGGCCCATCAGATTTATGGGTCGTCAACAGGCTGAAAGACACACCGGGCCGAAAATTAGCCCAACATTTAAATGGGTCGCTAAAAGGCCGAAAGATGTACATCCTAAAAATTGGCCCATCCATTAAATGGGTCGTTAACACGCCGAAATCTCATCAGGCCAATATTGAGCCCAAATATATAGCGGGTTGTTAAAGGGCTCGAACTGACGATGAGCTACAATGGTGTCAAATCTTAACGGGCCGTTGACAGGCCGAATTGGCACATCTCGTATGGGTCGTGGGCTTAAATGGACCTGACACAAGTAGTCCTTATATGGGCCGGCCTGTTAATTTTTACTAGGCCGGCCTTTTTGATCGGAATGGGCCACTGTTGGGCCGTGCCATGTGTTGACCTATCATAGGTGCCTCTTGTCCAATGAGTGGATGACATCTGTCCCAATGGTGAGGCAACATGTGTTTCCTTCGGCCAATCAGAATTTTACATGTGGAAATTTCCCATTGGTTAGGGCTGTTAACGGGTTATCGGATCCAAAATCCGACCCGATAGCTTAACAGTGTCCCGTTACGGTGGATGCCACGTGTCGGTCACCCTTGACGAAATCACTTCTGTGACCGTGATTTATCGTCATGGAAGTGGACACTTCCGTGATGATAATTTTGGTAATGTCATGGAACACTTCTACGACAGCACATGTATGACTATCTTGATTTTGTCATAAAATCGTCATGGATGTACATGCATGACAAAAAACACGACCTACTGTGACAAACACGTATCATCACCGAAGTGTATTTTTTTGTAGTGTTGGTAGGAAAAGACCATCGCTCATCCCCGACCGCCACTCATATGGAAGGCAATCAATAAATAAATCATGCTCCGACTTCATCACATAACAGTTCACCATAGTGCATGCTACGGGAATCACAAACTTCAACACAAGTATTTCTCAAATTCACAACTACTCAACTAGCATGACTCTAATATCACCATCTCCATATCTCAAAACAATTATCAAGTATCAAACTTCTCATAGTATTCAATGCACTTTATATGAAAGTTTTTATTATATCCCTCTTCGATGCCCATCATATTAGGACTAAATTCATAACCAAAGAAAATTACCATGCTGTTTAGGACTCTCAAAATAATATAAGTTAAGCGCTAGAGTTCATCTATTTCTTCAAAATAAATCCACCGCCATGCTCTAAAAGGATATAAGTGAAGCACTAGAGCAAATGACAAACTACTCCGAAAGATATAAGTGAAGATCAATGAGTAGTCGAATAATTATTTTACTATGAGAAGACTCTCTAACATTTCATAATTTCAGACCTTGGTATTTTATTCAAACAACAAGCAAAACAAAAGAAAATAAAATGACGCTCCAAGCAAAACACATATCATGTGGTGAATAAAAATATAGCTCCAAGTAAAGTTACCGATGAACGAAGATGAAAGAGGGGATGCCTTCCGGGGAATCCCCAAGCTTAGTCCCCAATCTTAGGCTCTTGCCACTCCTTATTCCTTAGTCCATCGAATCTTCACCCAAAACTTGAAAACTTCACAACACAAAACTTAACAGAAAACTCGTAAGCTCCGTTAGTATAAGAAAATAAATCACCACTTAGGTACTGTTGTGAACTCATTCTAAATTCATATTGGTGTAATATCTACTGTATTACAACTCATCTATGGTTCATACCCTCCGATACTACTCATACATTCATCAAAATAAGCAAACAACACATAGAAAACAGAATCTGTCAAAAACAGAACAGTCTGTAGTAATCTGTAGGTTCCGAATACTTCTGTAACTCCAAAAATCCTGAGAAATTAGGAAGTCCTAGGTAATTTGTTTATTAATCTACTTCAATTGGAATTGGTATTTTATCGCTCTCTGGTAAGAAATGAAAATTATTCTCATGAGCGCATACTTTCTGTTTTTTACAGCAAGATCAACAAGACTTTCCCCAAGTAGATCCTAAAGGCTTTACTTGGCACAAACACTAATTAAAAGCATAAAACCACATCTAACCAGAGGCTAGATGAATTATTTATTACTAAACAGGAGCAAAAAGCGAGGAACAAAAATAAAAATTGGGTTGCCTCCCAATCAAGTGCTATAGTTTAACGCCCCTTGCTAGGCATGATGATTTCAATGATGCTCACATAATGGATTAGAATTGAAACATAAAGAGAGCATCATGAAGAATATGACGAGCACATTTAAGTCTAACCCTCTTCCAATGCATAGGGATTTTGTGAGAAAACAACTTATGGGAACAATAATCAACTTGCATAGGAAGGTAAAACAAGCATAGCTTCAAGATTTTCAAAACATAGAGAGGAAACTTGATATTATTGCAATTCCTACAAGCATATGTTCCTACCTCATAATAATTTTCCATGGCATGATGAATGAATTCAACAATGTAACCATCACATAAAGTATTCTTTTAATGATCTACAAGTATGCAAAGTTGACACTCTTCCAAAATAGTGGGATTAACATTAACTAAAGCCATGACCTCTCCAAACCCACTTTCATAATTATAATCATCATAAATAGGAGGCATGATATCATCAAAAAAAGTTGCTCACCAAAACTTGGGGGACAAAAAATATCATCTTCATCAAGCATAGCTTCCCCAAGCTTGTGGCTTTGCATATCATTAGCATCATGCATATTCAAGGAATTCATACTAACAACATTGCAATCATGCTCATCATTCAAATATTTAGTGCCAAACATTCTAATGCATTCTTCTTCTAGCACTTGAGCACAATTATCGGAATCCTTATTCTCACGAAAGACATTAAAAAGATGAAGCATATGAGGCATCCTTAATTCCATTTTTTAATTTTCTTTTATAGACTAAACTAGTGATAAAACAAAAAAACTAAAAGATTCGGTTGCAAGATCTAAAGATATACCTTCAAGCACTAACCTCCCTGGCAACGGCGCCAGAAAAGAGCTTGATTTCTACTACACAACCTTCTTCTTGTAGACGTTGTTGGGCCTCCAAGTGCAGAGGTTTGTAGGACAGTAGCAAATTTCCCTCAAGTGGATGACCTAAGGTTTATCAATCCGTGGGAGGCGTAGGATGAAGATGGTCTCTCTCAAACAACCCTGCAACCAAATAACAAAGAGTCTCTTGTGTCCCCAACACACCCAATACAATGGTAAATTGTATAGGTGCACTAGTTCGGCGAAGAGATGGTGATACAAGTGCAATATGGATAGTAGATAATGGTTTTTGTAATCTGAAAATATAAAAACAGCAAGGTAACTAATGATAAAAGTGAGCACAAATGGTATTGCAATGCTAGGAAACAAAGCCTAGGGTTCATACTTTCACTAGTGCAAGTTCTCTCAACAATAATAACATAATTGGATCATATAACTATCCCTCAACATGCAACAAAGAGTCACTCCAAAGCCACTAATAGCAGAGAACAAACGAAGAGATTATTGTAGGGTACGAAACCACCTCAAAGTTATCCTTTCTGATCGATCTATTCAAGAGTCCGTAGTAAAATAACATGAAGCTATTCTTTCTGTTCAATATATCATAGAGTTTGTACTAGAATAACACCTTAAGACACAAATCAACCAAAACCCTAATGTCACCTAGATACTCCAATGTCACCTCAAGTATCCATGGGTATGATTATACGATATGCATCACACAATCTCAGATTCATCTATTCAACCAACACAAAGAACTTCAAAGAGTGACCCAAAGTGTCTATCGGAGAGTCAAGATGAAAACGTGTGCCAACCCCTATGCATAAGTTCATGAGGTCACGGAACTCGCAAGTTGATCACCAAAACATACATCAAGTGGATCACGTGATATCCCATTGTCACCACAGATAAGCACATGCAAGACATACATCAAGTGTTCTCAAATCCTTAAAGACTCAATCCGATAAGATAACTTCAAAGGGAAAACTCAATTCATCACAATAGTGTAGAGGGGGAGAAACATCATAAGATCCAACTATAATCGCAAAGCTCGCGATACATCAAGATCGTACCACCTCAAGAATACGAGAGAAAGAGAGAGCAAACACATAGCTCAGGTACATACCCTCATCCCCGAGGGAGAACTACTCCCTCCTCGTCATGGAGAGCACCGGCATGACGAATATGGCCACCGGATAGGGATTCCCCCCTCCGACAGGGTGCCGGAATGGGTCTAGATTGGTTTTCGGTGGCTACGGAGGCTTCTGGCAGCGAAACTCCCGATCTATTCTCCTCCCCGGTGTTTTTAGGGTATATGGATATATATAGGCAAAAGAAGTCGGTCAGGGGAGCCACGAGGGGCCCACAAGGGTGGGGGCGCGCCCAGGGGGGTAGGGCACGCCTCCCTACCTCGTGCCTCCCTCGAAGCTTCCCTGATGTCTACTCCAAGTCTCCTGGATTGCTTCCATTCCAAAAATAAGTTGCATGAAGTTTCAGGTCAATTGAACTCCGTTTGATTTTCCTTTTCTGTGATACTATAAAATAAGGAAAAAAAATAGAAACTGACACTAGGCTCTAGGTTAATAGGTTAGTCCCAAAAATCATATAAATGCATATAAAACATCCAAGGTTGATAATATAATAGCATGGAACAATCAAAAATTATAGATACATTGGAGACGTATCAGTAGAAATCAAGAAGGAGCATCAAGTGTTGATGGTTAACAAGACCACCAGTTTCAAGAAAAAGGGCAGGGAAAGAAAGGGAACTTCAAGAAGAATGGCAAGCAAGTTGCCGCTCCCGTGAAGAAACCCAGAGCTGAACCCAAGCCTGAATCTGAGTGCTTCTACTGCAAGGGAAATGGTCACTAGAAGCGGAACTTCCCCAAATACTTGGTAGATAAGAAGGATGACAAAGTGAACAAAGGTATATTTGATATACATGTTATTGGTGTGTACCTTACTAATGCTCGTAGTAGCGCCTGGGTATTTGATACTGGTTCGGTTGCTCATATTTATAACTCGAAACAAGAGCTACGGAATAAACGAAGATTGGCTAAGGGAGAGGTGACGGTGCACGTCAGGAATGGTTCCAAGGTCAATGTGATCGCCATCGACACACTACCTCTACATCTACCTTCGGGATTAGTTTTAGACCTCAATAATTGTTATTTGGTGCCAGCGTTGAGCATGAACATTATATCTAGATCTTGTTTATTGCGAGATGGTTATTCATTTAAGTCAGAGAATAATGGTTGTTCTAGAGTAATATATTTTATGGTCATGCACCTTGATGAATGGCCTATTCCTGTTGAATCTCGACCGTAGTGATACACATATTCATAATATTGATGCCAAAAGATGCAAAGTTGGTAATGATTGTGCAACATACTTGTGGCACTACCGTTTAGGTCATATTGGTGTAAAGCGCATGAAGAAACTCCATGATGAGGACAGCAATACCATTGTTACACCCACAACTCATGTTGCTATACATATTGGACCAAATACTAGAGCTCGCGCATGGCAATTGAATTACCAGGTACTTTTGTTTCTTGGTAACGATTCTAAATATGTTTCTGCCTAAATTGGATACATTTGTTTTGCTTACAAATGAAGGGCCTAGCTTGTACAAGAAAGATGAACCTTTGAGCAAGTTCAAGCATGGAGATGATGGTATGCGCAAGGGGAACAAGAACGGAGTTACAAGTGATGATTCCGGGACTTTGAAACCACAATAATGAGTGCATGAAGCCTTGGATGAAATATACAAGATGCCACTTCATAAATTTCGTGCAGAGCTATCCTAGGTGTTGTGTCACCTTATTTTTGGGCCAGGCCCATGTAATTTCCAAATACTTGATTATAGGATGTTTTTAGAGTCCGTGTGTGTGGGGAAACAAGAGTTAGGGTTGGTTTCGGACCCCTCCCCCAAGGGCCACGAAATTCCCCCCTCCCTCCTCCATATATATACAGCCCTTAGGGCATCATTTAGACTTTGGGTTTTGTTTAGATTAAAAGTTCGCCATAGCTGCAAATTCGCGTACTTCGTTTGTGTCCAACGACCAGACCACGACATCACAGAACCCCACCTTCGTTAATAAAGCTTTACTGTTTTATTCGCAATATCCAGATTGCAATCTCAGTTTCTTGCTTATTCTTTGTTTGCTCGCGGGAAATAGACCCTCGTGGTCAGGTTGATCATGCTCCGGCGTGGTCAATAACCCCTCAGAAGATGGTTTAGTGATTGCTAAGGTGCGACGTCTTCGCACGTTCGTAGTCGGATCGTCAAAGTCGACTTCCATAGAAAATGATAGCTATCTCATCGAAACATCGAGACACCTTCGCCTCTATCAAGTGGTATCAGATTTCCAGGTTGCTCGGTGAGATTTTACAGTTTTTCGTAGTTTAGATCGAGTCCGTTCTTCATACCTATAGTCCACGAAAAAAGCCAAAAAAATTAGGGTTAGTTCATCATATCCGAACCAATCTGGTCCTTTGCACAATCTTTTGAGGGGTTTGCATTGTTGAATTTGCGGTTGCATCGTCGTGTCTATTTGCTGGTCTTCGTGTCTAGTCCTTTAGAGTTTCGAGTTCTCTTCACAAGTTGTTAAGTCGCCGCCGTCGCACCATCATCGTCACCACTGCCATATACCACCATCGTCATCGCCACTGCCATATACCACATATCCACCACCATCACGATAATTCAAGTCCACCTCCATCACAGATTCGCCACTAGTCCATGTTCCACCGCCCTACATATATCCGCCACCAGTCCGAGTTTCCACCAGTTTCATCTCCGCCACCAGTCCGAGTCTAGTATTTGAGTCTTTGTGCTCGATTTCCAGATCACGCCATACTCCGAATCGTGACAGAGTAGGACTCCCCAATTTCCGTGCCATCCGCAGTAGAAAAATAGTTTTTAGTTTAAAAAAAACTAAGTCTGGAAAATTCTGGCTAGGCAGTTTTTAGACCATTTGTAGACTTCTTCGAAAAAAATTTGTTGCGGCAAAAAAAGAGAGGAATAAAAGTGCAAAAAAGTAAAAAAAAGAGAAAAAAAAATCAGAGTATGCTCCTCCCTTGTTTACGTGCAATGCCGTGATTTTGATAGTGTTCTAGCCTCGCGTTTCTAACATGGTCTAGCCTAGGACCAGCACAATACCGTCGTTGAGCATTTATTCAGTTTTGCATCTTTGAATTGATTATTGCTGACCCTTTTTGCTACCATATTATAAGCCTTCCCAGCTCCACATACATCTACGTCGTGCGTTTGACTCTCCCTGATAATCGCTCTATCCAAGCTTTGAGAGTTTTGACTACAATGATTGCCGATCACCACTGGCCGCTTGGTAAGAACTGGTAATAATTTGAGATTTGCTTGACGGATTTGTGACACACTGCCACTTTCTAGTAGTCTGTAGGATCATATTCTTGTGTGTTTCTATTGCTGCTAACGATGGCAGGACCACAAGCCGAAGAGATTGACTGGGAGAACATGACGAATAAGGAGCTTCATGATAAATTTTAGCAAATGTTGAGTCAATAGGTAGAAGAAGTCATGGCCACCTTCGGAAAGGCACTGGAGAGGATATATGACGTTGAGAAGACAATTGACACCAAGTTGGACGCCAAGTTCGATGAAGTACTCGCGCGTCTTCCACAACCACTGCCCGCTGCACCTGTCGCACCTCTACATCAACAACAACACAAACAACAACATCGCCTTCCAAATCAAGTGGGATGAGCATTGCGCATTGCCCTTGAGCTTGGTCAAAATTTTGGTGCCGCTGTACCTACTGTTGATGCTTCTATAGCTCTAGCTGCTTTTGTAGAGGTGGAGGACCATTACGAGGATGAGGTTGATCAAAATTAGAACTACGTGCAACCACCAGCACCACCACCACCAGGTCATCCTCATGCATATCATTGCAACGGTAGGGTTGCACCACCACCTGAGGTACGAGATCATGACCATCGTCCTAAACTGAAATTGAATATTCCACCATTTGAGGGTAGATATGTTCCTGATATATATCTTACTAGGGAGTTAGAAACTGAACAACATTTTACATGTTTGCAATATCCCGAGGAGAGACATGTTTCTGCTGTTGTTTGTGCTTTCACTAGTTTTGCATGTGTTTGGTGGTCTGAACATTGTAGATTATATCCTATTCTAGCTACTTGGGCTGCTTTGAAAAATGCTATGTGTACTCGCTGGTTCCACCATATTATCAACAGGAATTGCTTCAAAAATTGCAGCGTTTGAGACAAGAATTTTTTTTGTAGAAGAATATTATCAGGAATTACAAACTGGTATGATTAGATGTGGTATTGTTGAGGATAATGAAGCTATGCTTGCACGTTTTATGGGTGGATTAAATAAAGAGATTCAGACCATTCTATAGTATAAGGAATATAATAATATCATTCGTTTATTCCATCTTGCTTGCAAAGCTGAACGTGAAGTGCACGATCGACGGGCATTGGCGCGAACTAACTTTTCTGCAGGTCGACCTTCATCACGGACACCGCGTGCATCCTCTACTTCCACACGTTCTGCTGCACCGGCGCCTCCGTCAGCTGCCACCGCCAACCATAATACAAGAAAATGGGCACAACCACCACTATCTGCCAAGAGCACACCTTCTGGGCCTGCACAGAGCTCTTCTACATTAATGGCACCAACAGGGCAAAAACATGATATTATTTGTCATTGTTGCAAGGATGGAGGTCATTATGCAAGAGAATGCCCATCAAAGCGTGTGATGATTGTTACTGAGGATGGTAGGTACGGGTCCTCTAGTGACTATGATGAGGAGACTTTGGCTCTTAATACAAGTGAAGAACATGGTGGAGATGATTCTGATCGTGAGACGCAATACATGTCTGCTGAAGGTGCTGATAGGTATGAATGTTTAGTTGCTAAACGTGTTTTGAGTGTGCAGGTTACACAAGCTGAGCAAAATCAGAGGCATAATTTGTTCCGTACAAAGGGAGTTGTGAAGGAATGTTCTGTTCGCGTCATCATAGATGGAGGGAGCTGCAACAACTTGGCTAGCATGGAGATGGTGGAGAAGCTATCTCTCACCACAAGACCACATCCACATCCTTACTACATCCAATGGTTCAACAACAGCGGCAAGGTTAAGGTAACACGTACTGTTTGTGTGCATTTTAGTATCTCTACATATACTGATTATGTTGATTGTGATGTGGTACCTATGCAAGCATGTTCCTTATTACTTGGTAGACCATGGCAATTTGATAAAAAAAATCTATACAGTATTGTAGAAACAATCAGTATACTCTTGTTCATAAGGACAAAAATATCAATTTGCTTCCTATGACTCCTGATTCCATTTTGAATGATGATATTAATAGAGCTAATAAAGCAAAACAGGAGAAAAATAAGAGTGAAAATCAGATTGTGGCAAAATAATTTGAGCAACAAATGAAGCCTAATAATAAACCATCTAGTGTTGCTTCTGAAATTAAATTGAAAAGTGCATGTTTACTTGCCACCAAATCTGATATTGATGATCTAGATTTCAGCAAATCTATTTTCTATGCTTTTGTGTGCAAAGAGGCATTATTTTCTTTCGAGGATGTACCTTCTTCTTTGCTTCTTGTTGTCACTAACATTTTGCGGGAGTTCATTGATGTATTTCCACAAGACGTGCCATCAGGATTACCACCTATTCGAGGGATTGAGCATCAGATTGACTTAATTCCCGGTGCTTCGCTGCCTAACCGCGCGCCATACCATACCAATCCAGAGGATACGAAGGAGATTATGCGTCAAGTACAGGAGCTGCTCAACAAAGGTTATATATGTGAATCTCTTAGTCCTTGTGTTGTTCCTATTATACTAGTGCCAAAAAAGGATGGTACGTCGCGTATGTGTGTTGATTGTAGAGGCATTAATAATATTACTATTCGTTATCGTCACCCTATTCCTAGGCTAGATGACATGCTTGATGAATTGAGTGTCTCTACAATATTCTCCAAAGTTCATTTGCGTAGTGGATACCATCAAATTTGTATGAAATTGGGAGATGAATGGAAAACAACATTTAAAACTAAGTTTGGATTATATGTGTGGTTAGTCATGCCTTTTGGGTTAACTAATGCACCTAGTACTTTCATGAGATTAACTAACGAAGTTTTACGTGCTATCATTGGGTGATTTGTGGTAGTCTATTTTGATGATATACTGATTTATAGCAGATCTTTGGAGGAACATTTGGAACATTTACGTGTTGTTTTTATTGCTCTATGTTATGCACGTTTGTTTGGTAACCTTACGAAGTGCACCTTCTGCACTGACCGAGTATCTTTTCTTGATTATGTTGTTACTCCACAGGGAATTGAAGTTGATAGACAAGATTGAAGCTATTGAGAGTTGGCCGCAGCCCAAAACAGTCACACAAGTGAGGAGTTTTCTTGGCCTCACTGGATTCTATAGGCGTTTTGTTAGAGATTTCAGCACCATTGTTGCACCTCTCAATGAGCTTACAAAGAAGGATGCACCTTTTGTTTGGGGTACCGCATAGGAAGAAGCCTTCACGATATTAAAAGATAAGTTGACACATGTTCCTTTACTCTGACTGTCGGCGTTCTAGGACCAGGGGTTCCCAAACTTGCCTGCCTGCGACCCGTGGCGTGGCTCCATCGACGGCCTGGTATGGCCCAGTTCGGCAGCAACAAAACAGGACCCTCGCGAGTGTTGGGGAACGCAGTAATTTCAAAAAAAATCCTACGTACACGCAAGATCCATCTAGGTGATGCATAGCAACAAGAGGGGGAGAGTATGTCTACATACCCTCGTAGACCGAAAGCGGAAGCATTATGAAACGTGGTTGATGTAGCCGAACGTCTTCATAGTCCAACCGATCAAGTACCAAACGCATGGAACCTCCGCGATCTGCACACGTTCATCTCGGTGACGTCCCTCGTACTCTTGATCCAATTGAGGCCGAGGGAGAGTTTCGTCAGCACGACAGCGTGATGATGGTGATGATGAAGTTACCGACGTAGGGCTTCGCCTGAGCACTACAATGATATGACCAAGGTGGAAATCTATGGAGGGGGCACTGCACGTGGCTAAACAATCAACTTGTGTGTCTATGGGGTGCCCCCTCCCCCGTATATAAAGGAGTGTAGGAGGGGAGGGCAGGCCCTCATAGGGTGCACCCAAGGGGGGAGTCCTACTCCCATTAGGAGTAGGTTTCCCCCCTTCCTAGTAGGAGTAGGAGAAGAAGGAAGAGGGAGAGAGAGGGTAGGAAAGGGGGGCCAGCCCCCCACCCAATTCGGATTGGGCTTGGGGGCGCCTTCCACCTGGCCGCCTCCTCCTCTCTCCCACTAAGGCCCAATAAGGCCCATTGACTCCCCGGGGGGTTCCAGTAACCCCCCGGTACTCCGGTAAATGCCTGAACTCATTCGGAACCATTTTGATGTCCAAACATAGCCTTCCAATATATTGATCTTCATGTCTCGACCATTTCGAGACTCCTCGTCATGTCCGTGATCACATCCGGGACTCCGAACAACCTTCGGTACATCAAAACACATAAACTCATAATACCGATCGTCATCGAACATTAAGCGTGCGGACCCTACGGGTTCGAGAACTATGTAGACATGACCGAGACTCATCTCCGGTCAATAACCAATAGTGGAACCTGGATGCTCATATTGGTTCCTACATATTCTACGAAGATCTTTATCGTTCAAACCGCATAACAACATACGTTGTTCCCTTTGTCATCCGTATGTTACTTGCCCAAGATTCGATCTTTGATATCTTAATACCTAGTTCAATCTCGTTACTGGCAGGTCTCTTTACTCGTTCCATAATGCAACATCCCGCAACTAACTCATTAGTCACATTGCTTGCAAGGCTTGTGGTGATGTGCATTACTGAGAGGGCTCAGAGATACCTCTCCGATACACGAAGTGACAAATGCTAATTTTGATCTATGCCAACTCAACAAACACCATCGGAGACACCTGTAGAGCATCTTTTTAGTCACCCAGTTACATTGTGACGTTTGATAGCACACTAAGTGTTCCTCCGGTATTCGGAGTTGCATAATCTCATAGTCATAGGAACATGTATAAGTTATGGAGAAAGCAATAGTGAGGGAGTCCTAGATTAGGGGGTGTCCGGACAGCCGGATTATATCCTTTGGCCGGACTGTTGGACTATGAAGATACAAGATTGAAGACTTCGTCCCATGTCCGGATGGGACTCTACTTGGCATGGAAGGCAAGCTAGGCAATACAGATATGTATATCTCCTCCTTTGTAACCGACCTTGTGTAACCCTAGCCCCCTCCGGTATCTATATAAACCGAAGGGTTTTAGTCCGTAGGACAACAGACAATCATACCATAGGCTAGCTTCTAGGGTTTAGCCTCTCCGATCTCGTGGTAGACCAACTCTTGTACTACTCATATTATCAAGAATAATCAAGCAGGACGTAGGGTTTTACCTCCATCAAGAGGGCCCGAACCTGGGTAAAACTTCATGTCCCTTGCCTCCTGTTACCATCCGCCTTGGACGCACAGTTTGGGACCCCCTACCCGAGATCCGCCGGTTTTGACACCGACATTGGTGCTTTCATTGAGAGTTCCACTGTGTTGTTGCCGTAAGGAAGGATGCCTCGTCTCGTTGTTAAAAACAACATCACCGCCGGAGGAGCCCTAGCTGTCGGCCAAACTCTCCGGCTTGGCAGTTTCATCATGACCGCCAGTTCGGCTGCTGCATCGACGATGACTTCTCGGGTCATCAAAAACAGCCTCCACGTCGGCTCCGAATTCGCAGAGCAGATGGATCCAATGGATCTCTCTTCCCTAAATGATCTCTTGGATCGTATCGCCACCTTGGGAGTCGCTACAGACTATGATCGGATTGGGCTTAAACCCGATCATAGGGAGATTAATTCTCCACCGGTCACCCATCATATTGTGGTGGTGGAGGAACAATGCCCATCATATTGCGGTGGTGGAGGAACAATGCGGCGATTCTTCCTCTATCTTGAGAACTAACTATGTCTGGATTCCTGAGCTCTCCGAGCCGGATACCCATTTACGGGAGGACATCACCCAAGCCCTGAACCTAGAGTCAGGCAGCGGGCCAGACTTATCGGGCAACACTCCGAAACCCGAGCTTCCAAGATTGGAAACTCCTTGGCCCCTGGGTCTCAAATCGGGTAAGGGTTCGAACTCAATTCCACCCACCCACCTAGACATAAACGATCTTTCCCACATCAGGCAAGAGCCCCATGAAACAGTACATCATTACTGGGCCAGATTCGTCCTTGTGATGAACAAGGTTAAGGACTGTCGCGAGGAAGATGCAGTCTCTTTTTTCTGCAATAATTGCACGGACAAGGGAATCCTTAACGCCTTAAGTCACCATGAGGTATCACGCTTCGCTGACTTGGTGTCCATAGTACGGAAGTACTGTGCAATGGAAAGCGCCTGGAAAATTGAAACAAAATTTTGGGATAATCCAGCTCGGAATATACACCCAGTCCGAAGTAAAAGGGTGCAACATCATAAGACACCCGAGTTAGTTACAAAGAAACAAAAACCCTCTACAGGGCATGGAACCGTATTGGAGGGATGGCTTAACGGACCCTGCAAGATTCATAGTACAACGGATACCATACCAACACACAGCCTTAGAGCATGTTGGATACTCCAGAAGGTGGCCAAAAGTGGTGAGGATCTTCTCATCCCAAATGCCATAGAGCACCATCCCGTGGATAACAATACGGTATTAAAAATCTTTGAAACCTTCACATCAAATAATAGGCACAAGCGAACACTCCGCAGCCTCGCCGAAATCTGCCACGTGGCAGCAATGAATCCATGGAGTGACACGGCTATTACCTTCAATGCCAGTGATGAACCTAAATTCCGAACAGCCCGAGCACCAGCTGCACTGGTCCTCAGTCCAATTGTGGACGGCTTTCGACTCACCAAAGTACTCATGGACGGCGGAAGTGGATTAAACCTCATATATGAGGAAACTCTTCAAAAAATGGAAATAGACTGGAACCGCATTGAGCAAAGCAGCACAACCTTCAGAGGAATCGTCCCCAGTCGGGAAGCATGCTGCGCTGGGAAAATCACACTAGATGTGGTATTCGGCACGCTGGAGAACTATAGGTCCGAAGATATTACATTCCAAGTGGCCCCGTTTAGTAGTGGATACCACGCCCTTTTAGGACGAGAGGCGTTCACGATCTTCCAAGCCATACCCATTACGGGTATATGAAGCTCAAAATGCCCGGGCCCAACGGAATCATGACTCTCGCTAGTGATCCAGACACAGCACTCCGCGCCGAAAACAAAACAGCCACATTGGCCCTCGAGGCACTATCCGAAGCCCTTTTGGTAACTGCGCTACGCTCCACAGTGGACAGGGACGACGTAATACTTGACAAGAGATCCAAGTCCACCTCTTTTAAGCCAGCGGATGAAATAGTAAAATTCCAAGTCCACCCAACGGACCCTACAAAAAGAGCCTCCATCGGGGCACAGTTAAACCCCGCCGTGGACGCCGCACTATGAGAGTTCCTGCGCAAGAATTGGGACATATTCACCTAGCACCCCTCAGACATGCCAGGAATCCCACGCAGGCTGGCCGAGCACAGCCTCAATATCCTAAAAGGATTCAAGCCGGTCAAGCAGGCTCTTCGGCGTTTCTCTGAACCTAAGAGACAAGCTATGGGAAAGGAACTGGCCAAGTTATTAGAGGCCGGATTCATTAGAGAAATAAAACACCCGGACTGGCTAGCAAACCTGGTGATGGTACCAAAGAAGGACAAATCCTGGCGCCTATGTGTCGATTTCAAGGACCTCAACAAGGCTTGCCCAAAGGATCCCTTCCCCCTCCCCCGCATCGATGAAATTATCGATGCTACCGCAGGACACGAGTCATTGTGTTTCCTCGACGCATACTCCGACTACCACCAAATTAAGATGGCGGAGTCCGACCAAGCCGCAATGGCATTTATCACACCATACGGCCCCTTCTGTTTCAACACAATGCCTTTTGGGCTCAAAAACGCCGGCCTAACATATCAGCGCATGATTCAGACATGTCTGGAGAAACAAATTGGCAAAATAGTAGAGGCATACGTAGATGATGTGGTCGTCAAAACCAAACATGTCGACTCTCTAATAGACGACTTGAGGCTCACATTCGACAACCTCCGAACATACGACATCAAGCTCAATCCGGAAAAATGCGTTTTCGGCGTACCAGCCGGAAAGCTCCTGGGCTTCATTGTCTCCAGTAGAGGAATTGAAGCTAATCCGTCCAAAATCCGAGCTTTGTCATAGTTGGCTACCCCAACAGACCTCGAACAAATCCATAAATTAACTAGATGTGTGGCGGCTCTAAGCCGCTTTATCTCCCGCTTAGGAGAAAAGGCATTACCCCTTTATCGCCTCCTTCGGCGCACCGAACACTTCGAGTGGACAGACGCTGCCACAGCCGGATTGGAAGAAATAAAAGCCATACTGGCAACCAACCCAATCCTGGCCGTGCCAAACATTGGCAAACCAATGCTATTACACATTGCGGCAACTCATCAAGTTGTAAGCGCAGTGCTCGTTGTCGAACGAGAAGCGGACGGACATAAATTCCCTCTTCAAAATCCGGTATATTATGTATCCACTGTCCTTACTCCATGTAAATCACGGTACCCACATTATCAAAAGATAGCCTACGCGGTATTCATGGCTTCCCGGAAGCTGCGACACTACTTTCAAGAGTGTTCAATTACAGTAGCCTCGGAAGTGCCACCTAATGATATTATAAACAACCGTGACGCCATGGGCCGGATTGCCAAATGGTCCATTGAGCTCCTGCCGTTCGACATAACATACAAACCTCGGCGAGCAATTAAATAACAAGTATTGGCCGACTTTGTCGCCGAATGGACGGAAGCCAAACTCCCTAAAGAGTACGACGCATACTCCAATTGGATCATGCACTTCGACGGCTCCAAAATGCTGGCTGGTCTAGGGGCTGGCGTCATCCTAACGTCCCCAACCGAAGATACAGTTCAATACGTACTGCAGATACTGTATACAGACTCCAACAACGCAGCCGAATACGAAGCCCTATTACATGGTCTCCGGATGGCAGTTTCCATGGGCATTCAACGCCTGGAGGTGCGTGGGGATTCAAACCTTGCAATATCCCAAATAAATGGAGACTTCTATGCCAAGGATCCGAAGATGGTGGCCAATCGAAACGCCGTCCTAAAGATGCCAGCTCGGTTTGAGGGGCTCGAATTTCACCATGTGGCTCGGGAAAACAATCAGGCGACGGATATCCTTGCGCGCATCAGCGCAAAACGCGATGCGGTCCCCCCCCCCAACATTTTTTGGAGAGGTTGTTTAAGCCATCCGTGGTATGGGAGGGGGACACCAGTAACAATAATCCAGACCCGGCCAAAATGCCCGAAACCGAACAATTTGACATAATCGGAGGCTCTGCCACCGAAACAACACCTTCAGCCCACGTAATAATGGCCATCATTGCCCCGTGGACAGAACCATTCCTGGCCTACCTAACTAGGCAGGAACTTCCCAAGGACCAAAATGAGGCACGCTGCATAGTGCGGTGATCTAAAGCCTACAGGGTCCACGAGGGAGAGCTGTATAAGAAAAGCACTACCGGAGTCCTTCAAAGGTGTATCTCCGAGGAGGAAGGGCGGAAGCTTTTGGCAGAAATTCATGCCGGACTCGGTGGTCACCATGCTGCAGCCCGGGCCCTTGTAAGCAAGGCCTTCCGTACAGGTTTTTATTGGCCGACGGCCCGAGCAGACGCACAGGACTTGGTCCAACGTTGCGCCGGTTGCCAGCCTTTTGCAAACCAAAGCCATATGCCACCCACCGCCCTCCAAACAATCCCCATTACCTGGCCTTTCGCGGTCTGGGGGATTGACATGGTTGGACCCCTTAAAGGGGGAACCCATAAGAAAAAATACTTACTGGTCATGGTGGATAAATTCACCAAATGGATAAAAGCCAAACTTGTTAAAACAGCCAAATCCGAACCGATGATAGACTTAATATTCGGGGTTGTACACCGTTATGGCATCCCCAGTCCTTTCGATAAGTAAGAGTGTCGAACCCAGCGAGAAGTGGAAGGAAATGATAAGCGGTTTTCAGCAAGGTATTCTCTGCAAGTACTGAAATAAGTGGTAACAGATAGTTTTGTGATAGGATAAATTGTAACGAGCAACAAGTAACAAAAGTAAATAAAGTGCAGCAAGATGGCCCAATCCTTTTGTAGCAAAGGACAAGCCGGAACAAACTCTTATAGTAGGAAAAGCGCTCCCGAGGACACATGGGAATATCGTCAAGCTAGCTTTCATCACGTTCATATGATTCACGTTCGATACTTTGATAATTTGATATGTGGGTGGACCGGTGCTTGGGTGTTGTTCTTACTTAAACAAGAATCCCACTTATGATTAACCACTATTGCAAGCATCTGCAACTACAACAAAAGTATTAAGGTAAACCTAACCATAGCATGAAACATATGGATCCAAATCAGCCCCTTACGAAGCAACACATAAACTAGGGTTTAAGCTTCTGTCACTCTAGCAACCCATCATCTACTTATTACTTCCCAATGCCTTCCTCTAGGCCCAAATAATGGTGAAGTGTTATGTAGTCGACGTTCACATAACACCACTAGAGGCTAGACAACATACATCTTATCAAAATATCAAACGAATACCAAATTCACATGACTACTCATAGCAAGACTTCTCCCTTGTCCTCAGGAACGAACGTAATTACTCACAAAGCATATTCATGTTCATAATCAGAGGGGTAATAATATGCATATAGGATCTGAACATATGATCTTCCACTAATTAAACCAACTAGCATCAACTACAAGGAGTAATCAACACTACTAGCAACCTACTAGCACCAATCCCGGACTTTGAGACAAGAATTGGATACAAGAGATGAACTAGGGTTTGGAGATGAGATGGTGCTGGTGAAGATGTTGATGGAGATTGCCCTCTCCCAATGAGAGGAGCGTTGGTGATGACGATGGTGATGATTTCCCCCTCCCGGAGGGAAGTATCCCCGGCAGAACAGCTCTGCCGGAGCTCTAGATTGGTTCCGCCAAGGTTCCGCCTCGTGGCGGTGGAGTCTCGTCCCAAAAAGTTCCTTCTTATTTTTTTCTCATCAAAAGACCTCATATAGGAGAAGATGGACGTCGGAGAGCCACCAGGGGGCCCATGAGGTAGGGGGGGCGCGCACCCCCACCCTCGTGAGAAGGGTGTGGGCCCCCTGGCCTTCATCTTTGGCGAGGATTTTTCTTTATTTATTTTAAGATGTTTCGTGGAGTTTCAGGACTTTTGGAGTTGCGCAGAATAGGTCTCTAATATTTGCTCCTTTTCCAGCCCAGAATTCCAGCTGCCGGCATTCTCCCTCCTTATGTAAACCTTGTAAAATAAGAGAGGATAGCCATAAGTATTGTGATATAAAGTGAAATAACAGTCCATAATGTGATAAATATCGATATAAAAGCATGATGCAAAATGGACGTATCAACTCCCCCAAGCTTAGACCTCGCTTGTCCTCAAGCGAAAAGCCGATAACAATAAATATGTCCTCATGTTTAGAAGTACAGGCGTCGGTAAAAATAAAATACAGACATGAAGGCATCATGATTATTCTCATAACAACAACATATATAGATTTTGTCATATGATTACTTATGTTCAAGTGATGATCTATTCACAATGCAAAAGTATAAATCATAAACCTTATTGGGCTCCAACAAACTATAATATCAGTCATTGAAGCAATTGCAATTTATCATAACATTGGAAAGAGTCTATGTCAGAGCTAAAAAGCAAGTCCACATACTCAACTATCATTTAGTCCTCCATAATTGCTAACACTCACACGATACTTGTGGTTACGGAGTTTTAATCGGACACAAAGAAAGATAGGGGCTTATAGTTTTGCCCCACAACCTTTTACCTCAAGGGTAATTTCAACAATAATGGTTCATGCTCCCCTACATCCAATTAGATATATATATATATATATCATGTTCTTTCCAACATGCCGAGCTTGCCAAATGATAAAATGAAAAAGAAAAGGTGAAGATCACCATGACTCTTGCATAAGGTAGAGGATAATAATAAAGGATAGGCCCTTCGCAGAGGGAAGCAGAGGTTGCCATGCGCTTTTATGGTTGGATGCATAAAATCTCAATGCGAAAGAACGTCACTTTGTATTGCCCCTTGTGATATGAACCTTTGTTATGCAGTCCGTCGCTTTTATTACTTCCACATCACAAAATCGTATAAAGCTTATTTCTCCCACACCAATCAATCATACATATTTAGAGCAATTTTTATTGCTTTGCACCGATGACAACTTACTTGAAGGATCTTACTCAATCCATAGGTAGATGTGGTGGACTCTCATGGCAAAACTAGTTTAAGGGTGTTTGGAAGCACAAGTAGTATTTCTACTTGGTGCTGAGAATTTGGCTAGCATGAGGGGGAAAGGAAAGCTCAACAAGTTAGAGGATCCATGACAACATACTTTATCTCAGATATAAGAAATACATAACTCATTATGTTGTCTTCCTTGTCCAACATCAACTCTTTAGCATGTCATATTTTAATGAGTGCTCCCAATCATAAAAGATGTCAATGATAATATATCTATATGTGAAAACCTCTCTTTCCTTATTACTTCCTATTAATTGCAACAATGACCAAAGCTATGTCTGCCAACTCCCAACAACTTTTAATCATCATACTCTTTCTATGTGAAGTCATTACTCTCAATAAGATCAATATGAACTTTTTGTTTCTTTTTATCCTTTTTCTCTTTTCTTTTATTCACCAAGATCATGGCAAAATAATCAAGCCCTTGACTCAACACTAATCTTTATTATATATAGCTCACAGACTCAATTACATAGAGAGATCATAAAGCAAAACTCAAAACTAGATCATGCCATAAACTTTATTCTACTAGATCAAGATACTACTAATAGGATCGAACTAAGAAAAAGGGTAAAGATAGGAGTTGTGATTGTGATACGATACCAGGGCACCTCCCCCAAGCTTGACAGTTGCCAAGGGGAGTGCCCATACCCATGTGATTATATCTCCTTTGTCGGTGAAGAAGGTGGTGGTGATGTTGGCTTAGTTGATGGCTTAGGCTTCTCCCTTAATTTGCGCTTGAGGACGGCATTTTGATCCCTCAGATCATCAATCTCCCACTCCAGGGTTAATATCTTTTTGCATAGGTCCTGCTTATTTTCCTGCAAGAGACGAAAAGGGATAAACTCGAACTTGGTTTTCTTTACCCTATCAGGGAGACTTGACTTTTTGAACTCCACGTGCATGTCCCCAAGCTGAGGTAATGGTGCTTCATCTTCATCTGAGCTCGTCTCCTCCTTCCCCTTGGGTTCATAGTCCTCTTCTTCCTCCGTGGTCCATCCATCGTGTTCCACATCTCCATAGACCTTTGGATTTGCTAAGTAATCATCCACATAGCTTTCTCCTTCCGAATCCTGGGAAGACATGTTGATCTTATCTGCAACGGGACAGCTCGAAACGAAAACAGAGGATATTTGCGTGATACGGGAGTCAAAACCTTCGGGAGGTTATATAATGAATTTTTACCGACCAAAATATGTAACGTGCAAGAAAACGGAGTCCGGAAGGCACACAAGGTAGGGGGCGCGCCCACCACCCTCGTGGGGCCCTCGTGTCCTTCCCGGACTGCTACTTATTTTTCTATTTTTCTAAATATTCCAAAACGGAGAAATATTGCCTTAAAAATTGTTTTGGAGTCGGTTTACTTACCGTACCACATACCTATTCCTTTTCGGAGTCTGAAACGTTCCGGAAAGTGTCCCTTATGTATTCCTCCGGGTTACGGTTTCAATAATATTGGTTTCAACATTTATGGGATTACCTGAGATATAATGTTTGATTCTTTGACCGTTTACCACCTTCGGATTTGTGCCTTAGAAGTTGTTGATTTTTATGGCACCGGAACGATAGACCTCTTCGATAACATAGGGGCCTTCCCATTTAGAGAGAAGTTTTCCTGCAAAAAATCTTAAACGAGAGTTGTATAGCAATACATAATCACCTACATTAAACTCATGCTTTTGTATCCTTTTGTCATGCCATCTTTTAACTTTTTCTTTAAACAACTTGGCATTTTCATAAGCTTGGGTTCTCCATTCATCAAGTGAGCTAATATCAAATAACCTCTTCTCACCGGCAAGTTTAAAATCATAGTTGAGCTCTTTAATAGCCCAATATGCCTTATGTTCTAGTTCGAGAGGTAAGTGACATGCTTTTCCATAAACCATTTTATACGGAGACATACCCATAGGATTTTTATATGCAGTTCTATAAGCCCATAATGCATCATCAAGTTTCTTAGACCAATTCTTTCTAGACCTATTAACAGTCTTTTGCAAAATTAATTTGAGCTCTCTATTGCTCAACTCTACTTGACCACCAGACTGTGGGTGATAAGGAGATGCAATTCTATGATTATCATCATATTTAGCAAGCATTTTACGGAAATCACCATGAATAAAGTGTGAACCACCATCAGTCATTAAATATCTAGGGACTCCAAACCTCGGGAAAATAACTTCCTTAAGCATTTTAATAGAAGTGTTATGATCAGCACTACTAGTTGGAACAACTTCTACCCACTTAGTAACATAATCAACAGAAACTAAAATATGTGTGTATCCATTAGAGGCAGGAAAAGGTCCCATATAATCAAAGCCCCAAACATCAAATGGTTCAATAACAAGAGAATAATTCATAGGCATTTCTTGACGTCTACTAATATTACCAATTCTTTGACATTCATCACAAGACAAGACAAATTTACGGGCATCCTTGAAGAGAGTAGGCCAATAAAAACCAGATTGCAATACCTTATGTGCAGTTCTATCTCCAGCGTGGTGTCCTCCATAAGACTCGGAATGACACTTGCGTAGGATCTGTTCCTGTTCATGCTCAAGTACACAATGTCTAATAACACCATCTACTCCTTCCTTATAAAGATGTGGGTCATCCCAAAAGTAATGTCTTAAATCATAGAAAAACTTTTTCTTTTGCTGGTATGTGAAGCTAGGTGGTATAAACTTAGCAACAATATAATTAGCATAATCAGCATACCATGGAGTACTACGGGAAGTACTTATAACATTTAATTGTTCATCAGTAAAGCTATCATTAATAGGTAGTGGGTCATCAAGAATATTTTCTAACCTAGAGAAGTTGTCTGCAACGGGGTTCTCAGCTCCCTTTCTATCAACAATATGCAAATCAAATTCTTGTAGCAAGAGAACCCATCTAATAAGTCTAGGTTTAGCATCTTTCTTTTCCATAAGGTATTTAATAGCAGCGTGATCAGTTTGAATAATTACTTTAGAATCAACAATATAAGATCTGAACTTATCACAAGCAAATACAACTGCTAAAAGCTCTTTTTCAGTAGTAGCATAATTTCTTTGAGCATTGTCTAGAGTCTTACTAGCATAATTAATAACATTTAATTTCTTATCTACTCTTTGCCCTAGAACAACACCTACAGCATAATCACTAGCATCACACATAATTTCAAAGGGTAGGTTCCAATCAGGTGGCTGAACAACAGGTGCAGAGACTAATGCTTTCTTAAGTATTTCAAGTGCTTCTACACAATCATAATCAAAGACAAATGGTATATCTTTTTGCAATAAATTAGTCAAAGGCCGAGAAATTTTTGAGAAGTCCTTAATAAACCTCCTATAAAATCCTGCCAAGGAAACTTCTTATACCTTTAATGTCCTTGGGACATGGCATCTTTTCAATAGCATCAACCTTGGCTTTATCAACTTCAATACCTCTTTCAGAAACTCTGTGCCCCAAGACAATACCTTCATTAACCATAAAGTGGCACTTTTCCCAATTCAAGACAAGATTAGTTTCTTCACATCTCTGCAAAACTCGATCAAGATTGCTCAAGCAATCATCAAAAGAGGAACCATAGACGGCAAAGTCGTCCATGAAAACCTCACAAATCTTTTCACAAAAGTCAGAGAATATAGCCATCATGCATCTTTGAAAGGTAGCAGGTGCATTACATAAACCAAAAGGCATACGTCTATAAGCAAAAGTACCAAAAGGGCATGTAAATAGTCTTTGATTGATCTCTAGCCGACACAGGTATTTGAGAGAAATCAGAATAACCATCTAGAAAGCAATAGTGTGTATGTTTGCATAATCTTTCTAGCATTTGATCAATAAAAGGTAAGGGGTAATGATCTTTCTTAGTAGCTTTATTTAATTTGCAGAAATCAATTACCATCCTATAACCTGTGATAATTCTTTGTGGAATCAATTCATCTTTATCATTAGGAACAACAGTAATACCTCCCTTCTTAGGTACACAATGGATAGGACTTACTCACTCACTATCAGCAACGGGATAGATTATACCTGCCTCCAGAAGCTTTAGTATTTCTTTTCTTACCACTTCTTTCATCTTAGGATTCAGACGTCGTTGAGGATCACGAACTGGTTTGGCATCTGCTTCCAAATTTATTTTATGTTGACATAGAGTGGGACTAATGCCCTTAAGATCATCAAGAGTATATCCAATAGCCGCACGGTGCTTCTTCAAAATTTTCAATAATCTTTCTTCTTCATGCTCTGAAAGGTTAGCACTAATAATAACAGGATATATCTTCTTTTCATCAAGATAAGCATATTTAAGATTATCAGGCAACGGTTTAAGCTCAAACACGGGATCACCCTTGGGTGGAGGAGGATCCCCTAAGATTTCAACAGGCAAGTTGTGATGCAGAATAGGTTCCTGTTTAAAGAATACTTCATCTATTTCCCTTCTTTCATTCATGAACATATCATTTTCATGGTCTAGCAAATAGTGTTCTAAAGGATCACTAGGAGGTACGACAATAGAAGCAAGACCAATAATTTCATCCTTACTAGGTAATTCTTCCTCATGATGTTGTTTACTAAATTTAGAGAAATTAAACTCATGAACCATATCATCCAAGCCAACAGTAACAACATTCTTTGTGCAATCTATGGTAGCATTAACAATATTTAAGAAGGGTCTACCAAACATAATGGGACAAAAGCTATCTTGTGGAGAAGTAAGAACAAGAAAATCAGCAGGATATTTAGTTTTCCCACACAAGACTTCAACATCTCTAACAATTCCAATTGGTGAAATAGTATCTCTATTAGCAAGTTTAATAGTAACATCAATATCTTCTAACTCAACAGGTGCAATTTCATTCTTAATTTCTTCGTATAAGGTATGCGGTATAACACTAGAACTTGCACCCATATCACATAAGCCATGATAACAATGATCTCCTATTTTAACAGAAATAACAGGCAGGCCTACCACAGGTCTATGTTCATCTTTATCACAAGGTTTAGCAATTCTAGCAGTTTCACCTTTGAACTGAATAACATGCCCCTCAATATTATCAGACAAGAGATCTTGAACAATAGCAATATTAGGTTCTACTTTAACTTGCTCAGGAGGTGTATAAGTTCTAATATTGCTTTTACGAACAACAGTTGAAGCTTTAGCATGATCCTTTATTCTAACAGGGAAAGGTGGTTTCTCAATATAAGAAGTAGGAACAATAGGATCATTATAAGTGACAGTCTTTTCTTCAACTTTAATAGGTGCAGCTACTTTTACTTCTATGGGAGGATGATATTTAAACCACTTCTCCTTAGGGAGATCAACATAAGTAGCAAAAGATTCACAGAAAGAAGCTACTATCTCAGAGTCAAGTCCATATTTAGTGCTAAACTTACGGAAAATATTGGTATCCATAAAAGATTTAACACAATCAAACTTAGGTGTCATACCTGACTCCTTACCTTTATCGAGGTCCCAATCTTCAGAGTTGCGTTTAATTCTATCCAATAAATTCCATCCGAATTCAGTAGTCTTTATCATAAAAGAGCCAACACAAGAAGTATCGAGCATGGTGCGATTGTTATCAGAAAGCCGAGCATAAATTTTTTGAATAATCATTTCTCTTGAGAGCTCATGATTGGGGCATGAATATAACATTGATTTAAGCCTCCCCCAAGCTTGAGCAATTCTTTCTCCTTCGCGAGGCCAGAAATTATATATATAATTGCGATCACGATGAACAAGATGCATAGGGTAATACTTTCGATGAAATTCCAACTTCAATCTTTTATAGTCCCATGATCTCATATCATCACATAGCCTATACCATATCAATGCGTCTCCCTTCAAAGATAAAGGGAAGACCTTCTTCTTAGCAACATCATCGGGTATACCTGCAAGCTTAAATAATCCACAAACTTCATCCACATATATTAAGTGCTCATCAGGATGCTTTGTTCCATCTCCTGTAAAAGGGTTATCTAGCAGTTTTTCCATCATGCCCGAAGGAAATTCAAAAGGAGTTTCATTTTCAATAGATTCAGTAGGTTGAGGAGCAACTCTTTGCTCTACTGGACGAGGTGAAGATACCCCGAACAAGCCCCTCAGAGAATTACTTTCCATAGTAACAAGTGACAGTAAATTTCAGCACACTATATAAATTTTTCCTTACCAAATTCCACCTACCAAAGGCGCTACACTCCCCGGCAACGGCGCCAGAAAAGAGTCTTGATGACCCACAAGTATAGGGGATCAATAGTAGTCCTTTTGATAAGTAAGAGTGTCGAACCCAACGAGGAGCAGAAGGAAATGATAAGCAGTTTTCAGCAAGGTATTCTCTGCAAGTACTGAAATAAGTGGTAACAGATAGTTTTGTGATAGGATAAATTGTAACGAGCAACAAGTAACAGAAGTAAATAAAGTGCAGCAAGATGGCCCAATCCTTTTGTAGCAAAGGACAAGTCGGAACAAACTCTTATAGTAGGAAAAGCGCTCCCAAGGACACATGGGAATATCGTCAAGCTAGTTTTCATCACGTTCATATGATTCGCGTTCGATACTTTGATAATTTGATATGTGGGTGGACTGGTGCTTGGGTGCTGTTCTTACTTGAACTAGCATCCCACTTATGATTAACCTCTAGTGCAAGCATCCGCAACTACAACAAAAGTATTAAGGTAAACCTAACCATAGTGTCGTGGTTTTGTCACGGCAGATGTCCTTGTGAAAGGACTTAGTCGTGGAGCCATCGCAACGGGTTAGCTTGAAGGGGTTAAAGCGGACATAGGGACACAAGAGAGTTTATACTAGTTCGGCCCCTTCGATGAAGGTAAAAGCCTACGTCTAGTTGTGATGGAATTGATGGGGTTTCGGTGACTAGGGAGCAAACAAGCTTCGCCTAAGTCTCGAGTTGTTGTCCATTCTTCTTGAACCGCCGCCGGGTCGTCCCCTTATATACACGGGTGACGCCCGTCGGTTCACAGAGTCCCAATACCGGCTCATAGATGTGTCCGGTTTGGTCTCTACTTATTCATAACTTACAATATAAGTTACATACCAACGCCGGTTTACGGCTACAGGCCTTGAACCGACTATGGGCCTTGAGCCCTCATCTGCCTTCTTGGGCTTTAACATAGTTAACTACTGACGAAGTTAACCCGGCCCAGATAGGCCGGTTTACGCCCAGTAGTGATATCCCCAACATTAGGCCCCAGATTGATTTGAACAGGTTCATGTCAATCCTTAGCAAAAATCTTCATCTTCAACATCTTCTTGTAGTTTGTTGAACCGCCGTGATGTCATCTTCCCTGGTCGTTGTAAACCGGCGTGACATCACCTATTATAAAGAAACTTATCCATGATACCTTTTTTGTTTAATAGGTCTGCGACAATCGAGGCGACAGCTTCGTTTCCAAATCCACGGTCCCTTGATTTACGCGCCTGACACATGTCCCTTTCTTTATAAATAGGACCGAAGGGTCATTTCTTTTTCCCCTTCGTGCCCTTCTGCTTCGTCTTCCTCGCGTCGTCCAGCTTTGGAGCTCCGCCGCCATCGACGACCTCTGCTCCAACCTTGGCCGCTGCATCACCCTGGTTATACCAGAACATCGCGGCAACCTTCTGCTTCTTCCTCGGCTCCGGTGAGTTCTTCACCTTTTCCTCTGTAGATCCGTTCTAGGGTTTCCAAGTTCTTCAGTGTTCATCGTCTGCTTCGTACTCATATGATAGATCTTAGACGAACCTGTGAACCTTTGCTCTGTGTAGCGGTAGTTTTTAGCATCCGCCCTCACTTACATGCCTCAAGACCATAGATCTACCTGTATCTCTGTCCATTGATTCGGTATTGTTCTTTCTTGAATATTTTCCTTCTTTTCTGAACTTGCTTCAGATCCGTCGCTGAAGAGAAATCTTGTGAAATCTGTTTCCGTACACTTACCCATCCGCAATCTCAACTGTTTCAATGCTTAGATCCGGCGGTTTAACTTGGTGTAGAAAAAATTAACAAACCGGTATATACCATTAGTCCCCTTGTTGAACCGCCAGATGTTGTTGCTTCATAAAACTCCGGTTTAGATAGAGTTGTCTCCGGTTTAACATTGTACATACCAGTGTACTTTAATCAATGCATTCTTGAACCAGAATCACCTATCTTGTAGATTTCACCATGGCCAAGCAAGTATATGAGTGCAACTGGGTTCCTTCTCGCGTCACGGAGACTCAACTGAACAATTTAGTCCTGATCGGCGCTTTAGGCAGCAAAAACACCATCCATTCGAGGTTCCCTGGCAAAGAATGCCCTCCCACACCTCAAGAAGGAGAGGTCATTGTTTTCGTAGATCACTTAGCCCGGGGCTTTAAGCCGCCCGGTTCTAAATTTTACCGGGACGTTCTAGCCGATTTTCAACTCCGCCCACAAGATACTGGCCCCAACTCTGTTACAAACATGTGTCACTTCCAAGTGCTCTGTGAGGTGTTCTTTCAAGAGGAGCCCACAGTGGAGTTGTTCAGAGACTGCTTCCATCTAAACCGCCGTACTGAGTTTACTGACGGTTCCAATACGGAATTGGGTGGTGTGGCGATTCAAAAAAGGAAAGAGGTCACATACCCTCACGCCAAACTGCACAGCCACCCCAAAGAGTGGAATCAAACATGGTTCTATTGCAAAGACACCTCCCCTGCTAGTGAAAATCCTTTGCCTGGCTTTCGTCCGGAGCGGCTTAGCAATACACACCCCTTTCCGCAAAGGTTAACTGCCAAGGAGCGAAGCAAATACGCTCCTCAACTGTCCAAGCTTAGAGCCTTCATGGCCAATGGTTTAACAAGAGTTGATCTCGCTCGCTGTTGGATATCGTGGAGCATACTGCCCCTTAGTCAGCGCTCCGGTTTGATGTGCGAGTATACTGGCAGTGTTGATGACCCACTGCAACATGCTAACATCCAGCTCACCGACAAAGAAATCACAGAGGCTGTGAATAAAATGCTGAATGAACCGGAACACGTCTGTGCTCGAACCGGCCCGCTTCCCTTCTGTGCCACCAACAAACCGCCAGTTGTAAGAGTTTGAATTTCCTTTTTACTGAACCTGTTATTGATATATCTGGTCATTGTTTAATATCAATGTCTGTTTAAACAGGGTAATGATCCGTTTTGGAGCAAGAAACTTCCACAGGAGAAGCCAGAAAAAATAGAGAAACTGGAACGACCAACCCGGCCAAAGACTAAAGTCGTAAAACGACCTGCTCACAAGAAGAAAACCACTGCATCTTCTGATCCGGCCTCTGATGATGATGTGGGTAATCCGGACCTTGAGGTAGAGCTTGACTCACTTGGCTTATTTTTCATGCGCCTTATTGATGATGATATTTGTCAGGATGATGCCGAAGCCAGCCATGCTGATGCTGCAGAGGTAATTATTCTCTCTTTCGATTCAGACCCTTTGCCTTCACTAAAAATCCGTCAGGCAAACCGGAAGGTTAAATTTTCTCATCCTCTTGCTTACTTGGATCCCAAATTTCTTATGAAGACCCAACAGCACGAAGCTCGCCGCACAACCCGGCACAGCAACCAGGTAGTTACCTCCGCTGGTTTACCGAACAGTCCGGTTCGGAAACACCGTTCAGAGGTCTCTAATTTGCTTGTGAGTGCTTGTCCTAAAGCGGGCTATTTTCGTCAACCTCTTAATCCATCTGACTCCGATTATCAGGTTACTTCCCACTCATCCTCTAGCGAGTCATCGGCTACTCAGCTGCCACCGCTCAAAACGGTGCTTGGGTAAGCTATACTTATCATAATATTTCTGGTACATCACCTTGGAACATATGCTGTATTTGACTTTGTTATTCCTTTCAGGGCCAAGCCTAGACCGAGCAAAAAGACTCGCCTGGATAAAGCGGCCGAGGAGGACGCTGTCCCTGAACCGGGTAAAGCACCAGATCTTGAAGCGGCTATTCCTGAAGATATACCCAATGATCCACCACAGCAAGATGGCGATTTCATTGCTGAAGAAAGGCCTATTGATACCTCAAGTCCTGTCAACCAGCCCACAAGCCCCATCCGGTTTGGAAGATCCACCAGTCCATCCCAGCCTGCTGACAAACCGACTGCGCCAGTGCAAACCGGTGATGCTAAGGATGATGAAGTTGTAATTACTGGTATTAGTCGTACAGAGCCCAGCAATCCTGTTGTTTTATCCAAGCATACTGCCAAAGAAGAATTTGCTGCCATGGGCAAAGGCAAGTGGAATGTTGACTTGGCAACCTATGCTGCTCTGAATGCCCAAGATCTTCATTCTGGTTACCTAAACCGGCTGTATACCAACCGTGATTATGAAGCTGGTCTGGTGAATATGATGAAAGAGAAATTTGAGGTAACTTTCATGTACTTTTTCCTGTTTGGATATTTCAATCTTGTTAACTCTCCTATCCCCCAAGGGCTGGTTTAGAATCTGCATCCAAACCGGGACTTGCTAATATAAATCCCAATGATTCGGAATTCGCTGATGTAGCCCCCAAGGGTCGGTTCAACTTAGTGTAGTTAAACCGGGACTTTAAGTAATTGAGATCGCGGCATCAGATTTTATTCGAGCAAATAGCCATTAGCCCCCAAGTGCCAAGTTGAATACTTGTATTGATCTTGGGACTTTATAATCAAGTGAAATATGAAGATCAAATAAGCATTAGCCCCCAAGCGCCAAGTGCATAACTTGTTATGTGGTTGGTGCTTCAATTCTTGCACTGCTTGCTGAATCATATAACTGTCTGTATGCAGGCTGAGCTGAAGACAAAAGAAAACCAAGTTGCCGATCTCCAAGAAAATCGGAAGTGCCAACAAGCTGAAACCTCCAAAGCAAAAGAGGAATTAACCAGCGCTTTAAGCACCATGGAACAGCTTAAGGAGGGCTTCAAGAAAGAGCGGGCGGATTGGGCCACTGAAAAATCCGCTTTAACCAAACGAGCAGAAGATGCCGAGGCTGCACTGAAACCGGTGGTGGACGAACTGACCAGCACAAAGCGGCATGTGCATGCCATGACCGCTGCTATCTTTGGTAAGCTGGTTTGATATCTAGATTGATTCGGCCTTCTTATAGAGCTGCCAGTTTGTTAACCTTTTGCAATATTTCAGGGACACGTATTGGTCACTTGGGGTCAGATGTGCGGAAGAAATTGAAAGCCGCCTACACATTGATCGAACAACTGTACACTGGTGCACAACGGATCATCTGTACTGCATCCCACAACAATCCGGCGCCCACTTTGATTCAGGACACTCTGAAGAGACTGTCGATGCTTCCTGCCCGGGTTGAAGAGCTGAAGAAATCTGCTGCTCGAACCGGTGCGATCAATGCCTTAATCCGGGCAAAAGCTTGGGTGACGGATTTTGATCCTGTTGAAGCGGCTCAGGGCTATCCCAGCTTGAAGGAAGACGGGTCAGAGTTTAGTGAAGCGGATCTACGAGCAATAAACCAGGAGGTGCGTCCGCTAGCTTGTCAATTGGTTAAAGAAGCAGACTTGTCTCATTATCAAGCCCAATATGACAACCAAAACAAGCGAGTAGCGGCCCCAATTCCTGAATCGGAAAATCTTATCCCTCCAATCCGTAAGCATACTTACGCTCCCGATATTGAACCATCGTTGCTGATCCATGATGAAGCTGTCTTTCGAGCATTAATGGGAATCGACTGGACAACTGTTGATTTCTAGCCGCTGGGTAGAGAAGCTGAAGTTGAAGCGGCGCGGGATGACCCACAACCATCAGGCCAGGCTGGTGACCAAGCTTGAACCGGAAGCCGGTTTAAACTGCCTCTCCTTTGAAAAAACAATGATCTTATTTTGGGCACCGTGTTGCCTTGTAATAGGCTAGCCGATACTCTTGATTTTTATATGCCTTCATGCATAATTACTGCAACTTGTTCTTCCTTTGGGTGATGAACTTTCCAAAGTATTTTCTACAATATAAAAAAATCTTAAAGTGCCACCGCGGTTGTACCGTCAGGCGGAGTATGATGTCTGCATATATGAAATCAAAATATCTGAAATTTAAGCATATGATCAAATCTTTGAGATACATAATACCAGCCATCGTTGGGCATGAAGTTGGCTTAGCCAATCTTGAAGCGGAGGTTTATAAACCCACACTATTGGAGGAGATAGCAGCTCCTGTATATATATAATGCCGGTTTACCATGTAAACCGTGCCGAGTTATAATAAAGCACCGTGTTACTCCATAATAGGATGTTAATAAAAAATCAAACCGGGCAAATAGTCTCCGGATTAAAAATGGACCGTGTTCTGTCAATTGACAGTTTGAACCGGCTTAAAACTTTGTCGGTTTTAAAAAACGCAACAAAAAGAAAGAAATATCTATCAAAGAAAATTGTGAAGCAAAGGCAATGATAAAACCGTTTGCAAAAAGAGGCTTTATTTGAGCCGATCAGATGGCGTTACCATGGTCGGACATGACCAAGCTCCCGATAGGTGTAGCTATGGTTCAAGTCAGCCAGGTCCCCAAATGAAACCGTGGCATTTATGTAGATCAAGAGGCGTGGCAATGGTTCGGGTTCGACCAAGCCCCCAAGTGATTCTGTGGCCTTAGGCCGATCAATAGGCGTGACTGGTTCAGACGTGACCAAGTCCCCAAGTGATCTGGTGGCTCTCGCCTATCAAGAGGTGTTGCATTGGTTCGGACACGACCAAGCCCCCAAGTGATATAACATGATGCTTTGAAAAGCTAACTCAAGGGGTAAACCGGAGGCCGCTTTAGAACAACTCCGTGTAACCACACATGATGTAAAAGAACAGATACCCCGCTTTAGCTGAGGTTCCGGTTTATTATATTTAATCATAATATATACATTGTCGTAATATGTACATAAGTAGAGCCAATGGCTCAGGTATAGTAAGGCCGAAGATGAGCTATGTTCCACGGCCTGTTCGTCTCCTCTTCTGATGTACGTGAGTCTTTATGCTCTCGAATATCGATCAGATAGTATGACCCGTTGTGCATATTCTTGCTGACCACGAAAGGTCCCTCCCAAGGTGGGGATAGTTTATGCATATCAGTCTGATCTTGGATGAGCCGAAACACCAAATCTCCTTCCTGAAAGGTTCTGGTTCTGACTCGACGACTGTGATAACGACGAAGATCCTGTTGGTAAATCGCCGAGCGGGCGGCTGCTATGTCACGTTCTTCATCCAACAGGTCCAAAGTGTCTTGCCGTGCTGTCTCGTTTTCCGCTTCAACATAAGCCGCCACACGAGGTGAGTCATGACGGATATCACTGGGGAGAACTGCCTCCGCTCCGTAGACCATGAAGAACGGTGTGTATCCTGTTGATCTGTTGGGTGTAGTATTGATGCTCCATAACATAGATGGTAACTCTTCTACCCAACAACCCGGTGTTCTCTGCAAAGGAACCATAAGCCGGGGCTTGATGCCTCGCAAGATCTCTTGATTAGCCCTTTTTGCTTGACCATTGGACTGTGGATGTGCCACTGATGAAACGTCAAGCCAGATGTGCTCCCGTTTGCAGAACTCCTTCATGGCACCCTTGGACAAATTGGTACCATTATCTGTGATGATACTGTGTGGAAAGCCAAACCAAAAAATCACTTTTTTGATGAACTGAACCGCTGTGGCCGCATCACACTTGCTAACAGGTTCTGCCTCCACCCACTTTGTAAACTTGTCAACCACCACCAGGAGGTGGGTCTTCTTATCTTTGGACCTTTTGAAAGGCCCAACCATATACAGCCCCCAAGTCACAAACGGCCAAGTAATTGGAATCATTCTCAATTCTTGAGCCGGCACATGAGCACGTCTTGAAAACTTTTGGCAATCGTCACATCGTCTGACCAGATCCTCCGCATCAGCATGAGCAGTTAACCAATAGAATCCATGGCAAAACGCTTTAGCCACCAAAGATTTTGAACCGGCGTGGTGACCACAATCTCCTTCGTGGATCTCACGCAAAATTTCACAGCCTTCTTTAGGACACACACAGCATTGAAACGCCCCTGATACACTGCAATGATGCAACTCACCATTGACAATAGTCATGGACTTGGACCGCCGGATTATCTGTCGGGCCAGAGTCTCATCCTCTGGTAATTCGCCCCGGTTCATGTATGCCAGGTAAGGAAGCATCCAATCCGGAATGACATGAAGAGCTGCCACCAATTGAGCCTCCGGATCAGGAATAGCCAAATCCGCTTCACCAGGGAGCTGGACCGACGGGTTGTGCAGCACATCCAGAAAAACATTGGGCGGGACCGGTTTGCGCTGAGAGCCAAGCCGGCTTAAAGCGTCCGCCACTTCATTCTTCCGTCGGTCCACGTGGTCCACCTAATAGCCTTTAAAGTGACCTGCAACAATATCCACCTCACGACGATATGCTGCCATGAGTGGGTCCTTGGAATCCCAAGTGCCAGACACTTGTTGAGCCACGAGGTCTGAGTCATCGAAGCACTTAACTCGACTTAGATTCATCTCCTTAGCCATCCAGAGACCATGGAGCAAGGCTTCATACTTAGCTGCATTATTAGTACAAGGGAACATTAAGCGGAGAACGTAACAAAACTTATCACCTCGTGGGGAAGTTAATACGACTCTAGCCCCCGAGCCTTCCAATTGCCGGGATCCGTCAAAATGGATGGTCCAATATGTGTGATCCAGTTTTTCTTCACGTGCTTGCAGTTCCATCAAATCATTGATGAAATCAACAAGTGCTCGAGACTTAACCGCCGTTCGAGGCACATACTTCAACCCGTGCGGCCCAAGCTCTATAGCCCACTTGGCAATCTGGCCAGTCGCTTCCCGGTTCTGGATGATATCCCCCAAGGGAGCAGAACTGACCACCGTAATGGGGTGCCCTTGGAAGTATTGCTTGAGCTTCCGGCTTGCCATAAAAACTCCATATACCAGCTTCTACCAATGTGGATACCTTTGCTTGGACTCAATGAGTACCTCGCTTATATAATAGACCGGACGTTGAACCGGATGCTCCTTGCCTGCCTCTTTTCGCTCCACCACAATAGCCACACTGACCGCACGAGCATTAGCAGCAACATATAGCAGCAACGGCTCCTTGTCCATGGGAGCGGCGAGCACAGGCGGATTGGCCAATTGCCGCTTTAAGTCCTCAAATGCTTTGTCAGCAGCAGAACTCCAGACGAATTGATCCGTCTTCTTCAACATCTGATACAAAGGGATTGCCTTCTCACCAAGGCGGCTGATAAACCGGCTTAACGCGGCAATCCGGCCTGCCAGGCGTTGAACATCGTTGATACACTTCGGTTTAGCCAGGGAGGTGATGGCTGTGATCTTCTCCGGATTAGCCTCGATTCCCCTGTTGGACACCAAAAAACCCAATAACTTGCCTGCCGATACACCAAAGACACACTTGGCCGGATTAAGCATCATCTTATACGTCCTCAGGTATCAAAGGTTTCCTTCAAGTCATCAACCAGAGTCTCCTTCTCCCTTGACTTAACCATGATATCATCCACGTAAGCATGTACATTACGGCCAATCTGCTTGTGAAGACAATTTTGTACACACCGTTGATAAGTTGCCTGGGCACTCTTTAGCCCAAAGGGCATAGACACATAGCAGAAGGCTCCAAAGGGAGTTATGAATGCCGTCTTCTCCTGGTCCTTAACTGCCATTTTGATCTGATGATAGCCAGAATATGCATCCAAAAAACTCAAACGCTCACAACCCGCCGTAGCATCAATAATTTGATCAATACGGGGGAGGGCAAAAGGATCTGCTGGACAAGCCTTATTAAGATCTGTGTAATCCACACACATGCGCCAGGTACCGGTTTTCTTAAGGACCAGCACCGGATTGGCAAGCCACTTAGGGTGGAAAACTTCAATAATAAAGCCAGTTGCTAAGAGCCTGGCTACCTCTTCTCCAATCGCCTTGCGTCTTTCTTTGTTAAACCGGCGGAGGAACTGTTTCACCGGTTTGTATTTAGGATCCACATTAAGGGTGTGCTCAGCGAGTTGCCTCGGTACACCTGGCACGTCAGAGGGCTTCCATGCAAAAATGTCCCGATTCTCACGGATGAACTCGATGAGCACGCTTTCCTATTTCAGATCCAAGTTGGCACTGATGCTGAACTGCTTGGACGAATCGCCAGGCACGAAGTCAACAAGCTTAGTTTCAGCTGCCGATTTGAACTTCAGGGCCGGATCATGCCCCGTAGTTGGCTTCTTTAATGGAGTCATGTCCGCCGGATCAACATTGTCCTTATAATACCTTAGCTCCTCAGTGGCACAAACCGACTCTGCGTAGGCCGCATCTCCTTCCTCGCACTCCAAAGCCATTTTACGGCTTCCGTGAACCGTTATTGTCCCCTTGTGACCTGGCATCTTGAGCTGCAAATACACATAACAGGGCCGTGCCATAAACTTGGCGTAGGCCGGTCGCCCAAACAGGGCGTGATACGGACTTTGGATTTTCACCACTTCAAACGTCAAAGTTTCCGACCTGGAATCATGATCATCTCCAAAGGCCACTTCCAGAGCTATCTTACCAACAGGATATGCTGACTTTCCAGGTACCACACCGTGGAACACCATATTGGACGGTTTGAGATTTTTATCTATTAGTCCCATACGACTGAATGTCTCATAGTACAAGATATTAATGCTGCTCCCTCCATCCATGAGCACCTTGGTGAACTTGTAACCTCCCACCTAAGGCGCCACCACCAGAGCCAACTGACTCGGATTATCAACCTGGGGAGGGTGATCCTCTCTGCTCCATATGATTGGCTGTTCAGACCAGCGTAGATAACGGGGCACGGCCGGTTCAACAGAGTTGACGGCCCGCCTCTGAACCTTCCGGTCTCGCTTGTCCAAGCTAGTGGTGAAAACATGGTACTGCCCACTATTCAACTGCTTTGGGTTGCTCTGGTAACCCGACTATTGCTGCTGCTGGTTGTAACCACCCTGGTTGTTCTGATTATTTTGATTGTTATGTCCGCCCAGATTGCCATTAAATCCTGAACCAGAATTTCCTCCACCGTATCCCGGCCCGGATCCTGAGCCACCGCCGGAGCCGTGATCATACCGAAAAGCATTAGAATTCTTGAACTCCTGCATAATGAAGCAATCCTTCCAAAGGTGGTTTGCTGGCACCTCCTTCGTCCCATGCTTTGGACAGGGCTGGTTCAATAGATAATTTAAGCGGTCTGAGTTAGGGTTAGGCGCTCCACTGCGATTCGACGGTTTACCCTTGCGTCGCTGACCCTTGTCCTGTGCGTTGGTATTAGCCACGAAGTCCATGTTGCCATCTGCTTTACGCTTGCCTCCGTTACCGTTACCGTTACCTGCCGAGTGGTGCTGCTGACCTTTGGGGTTGTTGTTCTTCTTTCCCTTCCCTGTCTTGTCATCATCAGACTCGGGATCCTTGGTACTATCAGAATCAGCATACTTTACCAAGGCAGCCATGAGGGTCCCCATATCAGTGCAATGGCGCTTCATCCGTCCCAACTTCAGCTTTAGGGGCCCAAACCGCCAGTTGCCTTCTAGGGTTATAACCGCGGTGTCAGCGTTGATGCGGTCTGATGAATGCAGAACCTGCGAGACCCGGCGCACCCAATGAGTCGTCGATTCTCCTTCCTCCTGGACACAGGCAGCTAAGTCCACTATCGACATAGGCTGCTTACATGTATCCTTGAAATTACTGATAAATCGGGCTCGTAATTGGTCCCATGAACTGATAGAATTGGCCGGTAAGCTTTTTAACCAAGTACGGGCCGTTCCTTCGAGCATCATGGTGAAGTACTTCGCACATGCCGCATCATCCACATCAAGCCTCTCCATGGCCATCTCATAGCTCTCCACCCATGTCTCTGGGGGTTGATCGGTACCTTGTGTGGGCCCTTGAAATCCTTGGGCAGGCGCACATTGCGTAAAGCGGGGACAAGGCAAGGCACCCCCAAAGAACTAGAAGTAACACCAGGTTCGACCGAGATAGTTGGACGAACCGGCGTAAGCTGCCGAGCCTGATACTATGCGGCTAACTCGGCCTCCCTGCGTGCTTGGGCCCGGTCCACCACTTCCTGAGCGTTATCAGCACCACCCACCGGGTTGTTGCCGCGGGGTGCTCCTCGTCGTTCATTACTTGACACGGCCGGTTCATCCATACGCCTGCTATAGCTTCGGCTTGGACGAGGGGTCGAGTGGATCCGGTCGCGGCTGTACGAGTATGCTTCCTGTTGGATCAAAGTTGTCCTAAGAAGCTCCTTGACCCGCCGCGTCTCTACCGCCTGCGGCGAGTCACCTTCAATTGGAATGGCCTCCAGTCGTGCAGCAGCAGCAACGAGATTGTCCATCGGGTTGGTGTAATGACCCGGAGGTGTTGAAACAGCCTGAGGTATAACAGTGGTTTGACGAGGCAGATCCATCAGACGGGGCTGAACCGGCGCGCCGGTCCCAGGAGCTTCCGCCCGATTTACCTCCAGTGGATCACTGGTTCCTGCTCCTGGGGTGTTGAAAAGGTCTCTGGCCTCGAAAACCGAAGGCAGACGGGATCGGTACTTCCTCTTCATGACTTCATGCGACGCGTTTTGGTCCAACATGAGCCTGTAGGCTTGTGCGTCTAAAGCGGCCCGCTCTGCGGTCATCCTGGCATTCTCAGCTGCCAGGTCCGCCTTGGCCTGGGTGATCTGTTCCTTCACCTTTGCAATCTCCGCATTGTGGATGTCCTGATCCGCTGGGTTAGCTTCTGCCATAAGCACAACCAATGCATCAAATAGATCTGATAGAACTTGAGCCGGCGGGCGTACAGAGCTTCCTACCCCGGCAGCCGTCGCCGCTACTGAACCGGAGGTTATTGGTGCAGCAGTCGAAGAATGAAGCGCTGCTTGTGTGCCGGCCATGAATAATCCAACTCGGTTGGGTAGATCAGAGGGGTCCGGAATACTGTCGCCATCAGAACAGCCCCCAATCCGCTCATCTTGTAGCTGATATAGAGATTTGGTTTCTTGTTGCCAGAATAAACGACGATCTCGCCGTGAGATTCCGATCCATCCTCGTAACTTCCTCCATGGATGACTCCGACGAAGGCACGCTTCACGGCCGGTTTAACCCGGGCGGAACACGCAGGCTGAGCCGTTTTGACGAGGTCGGTGCAGATGTCCGGCTCAGGGCCCGGTTCACCGATCTTACCGATGAAAACGTGTATGCCACCAAAGGGGACCCGGTACCCGTACTCAACTAAGCCGGCATCGGGGCCCCAGCCCGCATCATCGATGTAGAGCTTGCCGCGACGACTCTTAGTCATCCGGCCCACAGTGTTGCCCTCGAGTCCTTCAAAGCGGCCCTCCAAGAACTTGAAACCATCGTGCGATAGCCCCATAGTGGGCGCCAACTGTCGTGGTTTTATCACGGCAGATGTCCTCGTGAAAGGACTTAGTCGTGGAGCCATCGCAACGGGTTAGCTTGAAGGGGTTAAAGCGGACACAGGGACGCAAGAGAGTTTATACTAGTTCAGCCCCTTCGATGAAGGTAAAAGCCTACGTCTAGTTGTGATAGAATTGATGGGGTTTCAATGACTAGGGAGCAAACAAGCTTCGCCTAAGTCTCGAGTTGTTGTCCGTTCTTCTTGAACCGCCGCCGGGTCGTCCCCTTATATACACGGGTGACGCCCGTCGGTTCACAGAGTCCCAATACCGGCTCATAGATGTGTCCGGTTTGGTCTCTACTTATTCCTAACTTACAATATAAGTTACATGCCAACGCCGGTTTACGGCTATAGGCCTTGAACCGACTATGGGCCTTGAGCCCTCATATGCCTTCTTGGGCTTTAACATAGTTAACTACTGACGAAGTTAACCCGGCCCAGATAGGCCGGTTTACGCCCAGTAGTGATATCACCAACACATAGCATGAAACATATGGATCCAAATCAGCCCCTTACGAAGCAACGCATAAACTAGGGTTTAAGCTTCTGTCACTCTAGCAACCCATCATCTACTTATTACTTCCCAATGCCTTCCTCTAGGCCCAAATAATGGTGAAGTGTTATGTAGTCAACGTTCACATAACACCACTTGAGGCTAAACAACATACATCTTATCAAAATATCAAACGAATACCAAATTCACATGACTACTCATAGCAAGACTTCTCCCTTGTCCTCAGGAACGAACGTAATTACTCACAAAGCATATTCATGTTCATAATCAGAGGGGTAATAATATGCATATAGGATCTGAACATATGATCTTTCACCAATTAAACCAACTAGCATCAACTACAAGGAGTAATCAACACTACTAGCAACCTACTAGCACCAATCCCGGACTTTGAGACAAGAATTGGATACAAGAGATGAACTAGGGTTTGGAGATGAGATGGTGCTGGTGAAGATGTTGATGGAGATTGCCCTCTCCCGATGAGAGGAGCGTTGGTGATGACGATGGTGATGATTTCCCCCTCCCGGAGGGAAGTATCCCCGGCAGAACAGCTCTACCGGAGCTCTAGATTGGTTCCGCCAAGGTTCCGCCTCGTGGCGGCGGAGTCTCGTCCCGAAAAGTTCCTTGTTATTTTTTTCTCATCGAAAGACCTCATATAGGAGAAGATGGACGTCGGAGAGCCACCAGGGGGCCCACAAGGTAGGGGGGCGCGCCCTAGGGGGGCGCCCCCCACCCTCGTGAGAAGGGTGTGGGCCCCCTGGCCTTCATCTTTGGCAAGGATTTTTATTTATTTATTTTAAGATGTTCCGTGGAGCTTCAGGACTTTTGGAGTTGCACATAATAGGTCTCTAATATTTTCTCCTTTTCTAGCCTAGAATTCCAGCTGCCGGCATTCTCCCTCCTTATGTAAACCTTGTAAAATAAGAGAGAATAGCCATAAGTATTGTGATATAAAGTAAAATAACAGTCCATAATGCGATAAATATTGAAATAAAAGCATGATGAAAAATGGACGTATCAGTCCCCCACAGCATCATCACTGACAACGGCATGAACTTCACGGCCGATGAGGTAAAACTCTGGTGCAGCAACATGGGCATCAAGCTCGATTATGCTTCCGTCTATCACCCACAAACCAACGGCCAAGTTGAGCGAGCAAATGGTCTTATTATGAGCGGCATTAAACCCAGACTAGTGCGGTCCTTAAAGGAGTCTAACACGCACTGGGTAGAGGAGCTCGACTCCATACTCTGGGGGCTGCGGACCACACCGAGTCGCACTACCGGATACACACCCTTCTTTATGGTGTACGGCGCAGAGGCAGTTCTGCCCTGCGACATAATTCATGACTCACCTCGAGTGCGCATGTACGAAGAAAGAGAAGCCGGGCTCAATCTGCATGACAGTCTAGACACCCTGGAGGAGGAGCGCGACGTGGCGAAAGCCTATTCCGCATTCTATCAGCAGGCTCGCAGATACCAAAGCAGAGAAGTACGGGCCAAAACTTATAACGTTGGTGAGTTAGTTCTACGCCTGCCAGAGAAGAAAAAGACCAAGCTCGAGCCCAAATGGGAAGGTCCCTTCATTATCGACCAAGTTCTAACCGGTGGAGCGTACTGTCTGCGGGATGCATCGAATAATCGACTTGAGCCGAACCCATGGAATGCAGCCAGGCTCCGAAGATTCTACGCCTAGGGCCGGACTCTATGATCGTCTCCTTCCTCTGTCCATTTTTTGCATATACATTATCTGTCCTTTTTTTCCCTTTCTTTCTTTTATTCTTTCTCAAGGCCTTCAAGGGCCAACTTGTGCCTTGCTTGCCCACTATAGACACGCTAACTGCGCTCCTTATACCTGGGGGGCTTCTTACACAGAAGCTTAATTCTCTATCTGGGCTTCATGCCCCGCACATTTGTTATTCTTCCGCATGTACCTTTTCTTCGCCATTATATGCATCGATATGACTTAAGTTTTGGCCAAGCTGGGTTGCCTGGCTCTTGTATTTATGCCCTACGTTCCCGTTAATTCGGCTAGGGCATAAGGGGAGCACCTCTGCGATTGTTACTGCCGGGTCAGCCGGATGTGTACCTCAGACTGGGTGAAGCCGAAAGCTAGCGTTCTTAAGGGAATATTCGGTCGACGAACAAAAGATGATTTTTATTTACTTTCCATATATGCCCCCAGATGTTTTTGCCTGTGTCTCCGCTCGCAGTCCGGACATGCACTTTAGGGCATGCGTACCCAGGGAAAGGAACCCCTAACGAAACTATTCTCCCTAGAAGATGTTTCTTACTACCCATGTAATATAACATAACAAGTTGGGCACTTGTCTGTTCAAGCACTAATGAGCCCCTACGTCTGGTTTCCACGCATACCCCGGTTCTTATAAAACTGAGCGGGTATTCGGACACACTCCGAACTATCGGGTCCCGAGGTTGAAGCGAAAAGGTCCACCATGACAAATGATCTACAATCCGGCTAGAAGGCATTATACATGTCACTTTAATTACATAGTCATGTAGACTGACTAAATTCCTCTTCTATACCATTCAACAGGCGGTCTAGCCTACAATCCTGTTGGGAATACTTTGCGACTAATTCTACTTGCCCATACACTAAGCTAACGGGGATCTCCTTCCCATCGGGCCCTACAGGTCCGACCTCGGCCATGTGGTTCGGGTCAGTCTTGGTATACCGCGTCTTCACCATGGCCCAGGCTTCCCTGGCACCTTGACGGCAGGCCGATATCTTCCATAATCGGAAGCGCCGTTGTGCTCCCTTGAGCTTCTCCGCAAGCTCTCCAATGCCTTCTGGCAGGGAGACGGCTGGCCACAAGGCCTGGGCAACACCTTGCATCACCTGCCGAACTTGTTTGTGCAGTTGTGACAGCTCGGATAGAAGGTCACCCGCAGACCCGGGCATCTCCTCCGCAGGACGACCCGTTAGCATACCTGCAGACATAACTCTGTTAGTCGGCTTCTCCACCGACCCCTTTTTAAGGGATCGTTCAAGCACTTACTGAAAATGCCGCGTCGAAGCCGCTTATTCCCCTTCTCGGAGTCCGCAAGCTGGGCTCAAACATCTTTTAGTTCCACGCTCAGCTTGGTATTGGTGTCTTGGAGCTTGTTTTTCTCCCATCTGACCTCAGTTAGCACGCGTTCGCCAGCCTTTAGCTGTCGTATGGCATGCTGGTCCTCCAGATTCTCTCTGGATTCATCTGCAATATCTATTGTTAGATCTGCAGCCATGCCACACGCTATATGGTACATATAATTCTTTGAAACAAATGTTACCAGTTGGGGACTTTTTAGGTTCCTTCAATGCGGCAACGGCGGCCCGAAGTTGGGTCTTGCATTCCTCCAGCTCCTGTAACAGTAGAGTATTCTTCTCTGTAAGAACTTGCACAATAGATGATCCTTAAATCAGTTCTGCTAACTGTTTCAAGTCTCAGGGGCTACTGATACATATAATCATCAGATTTGCTTACCTGTACATCCCTTACATATTGGTCCGTGGCTCTGGCTAGACCATTTTGGGCAGCACGGAGGTATGCGTCTCCAGAATTGAAGGCATCAAATGCCTCTGGTGAGAAGCAAGCGTCACGGAGTATGGCCCGACGACGCCTATGATTCATGGCGCTCTCCACTTCTGAATTTGTAGCGGATAGTCTATCTGCATCCTTTGTAGGGGGGGTATCCGGCGTCCGCCCCATGTCGGCTTCCGCCTTTGTGTCCGGCCCTGGAGCCCGACTGGTGGAGGCATGATCGGCAGCCTCACCAGACATATTCTGGCGAGCGTTTTTTCTGTCAAAGAAATATGGACGTCATTACATTTTGTGAGAGACGACAACCACGGAGCGGGTTTTTTTCATACCTCTGCGCTGGTGTCTCCGCCCTGACCACCTTCCTTTTTGGCCTACCCGGCCTCGGTGCTTCTTGTTGACGAGTTGCTGCGGGTTCCGCGCGGCGTCCCTAATGCCTTCCCTATAAAGCACCATATGTATATGGTAGGTGAAGTGTCTAAAAGGGGATCCTAGTTTTCGGAGTCGGGATTTTGGTTTTCCTTACAAGCGACACAGGGAGCAGTCTAGGATAGTCAGCTGTAATGGCCACCCTAGCACCGCCACAGCTCAATTGATAGAACTGCCGGTCTATCAGCTCCACGAATATGTCCGGATCTTCTTCGAGTCCGGGACCAAGGGCCCGGTCGGGGTCCTCTGGTTGTGGAGATGGGCTGTTGACCTCCCTTATGGCTTTTCGCAGTTCCTGCCGCAGAATGGCAAGGTGAGTACTTATGACAAAGAATGCGAGAAGAATGGGAGTAAGGAGATATAACTCACCCATCTTGGTGGGTTGTACACGAAGAATCCATCCCAAGGCTTGATGCGGATGAACTCCTCTTCCTATCCCTTGAACAATTCGGACATAATTTTTGCTAAAGCGGCAGCATTTTCCGGACCCTTACGCCCGCAACGGGTGGCGTCATCTTCCCCATTAAAACACCACAAGGGGTGCCCTCGATATTGAAGTGGTTGCATTCCCCGCATTATGCATATTGACATAACCTCGATTACTGTCAATCCTGATTGAGCCAGCGCTTTAATCCGGTTCATCAGGTAAAGGACTTCTCCGTTGTCTTCCTCCTGGGGGCTCCGTGGGCGCCAACTTCGGTGTTTCTTCAGAGGAGCATTGCTGAACTCAAGAAGACCCTGCCGAACAGGGTCCAGAAGGGGGATGTCCTCCATATAAAACCATTCTGAAGGCCAGTCTTTGGACGTCTTCTTCGGAGTACCGGACATGTATCCAGTTTCGGCGATGCGCCATATTTCGGCTCTGCCCACTTGATAAAGTGACCCCTTCTGTGTGTGAGGGACGAGGCAAAATAACCTTTTCCACAGCTCGAAATGAGCCTCGCAGCCCAGGAATAACTCGCAGAGGGCAACATAGTCGGCGATGTGTAAAATGGAAGCAGGGGTGAAATTATGCAGTTGGAGGCCATAAAACTCCAAGAGCCCGCAGAGGAACGGATGAATCGGAAATCCGAGTCCCCTCAATAAGTAAGGGACAAGGCATACCCGCTCCACCATAGAGGGGCTGGGGAAGCTCTCCGCTTGCTCCCCGCCATTATAGGTGGCGAGCCCGACTTGGACGGGAACCATATACGCTAGAGGGAGAAATCCCTTAGTCTGTAGTTTGACTAATTGACTGTGTGGGACGGAACACCTCTCCCAATCACCGGGCTTAGGGCTACGGGGGCGGGAGGAGGAGCTGTGGAGGTCGGCCATGCTTGAGTGGATTTTTCCGAAGCACGCTCCGATGGATTCTCGCTGGGGGAGGATGATATGGATTGGATCTAAGAATTCCCATCCCATTAATAGACAATTTATTTATCTGGCTAGGGGGGCGAATGTAAAAACGCCCTGGCTCCTCGTATTCATTCGACGCGTGGAAGATAGCCCTTATTGGGCGCAGAAGCCAAGAGGTCCAACGTTTATGGAGCCGGACACTGCTTAACAGACGTTCGAAATTTGGAGAAGAACCCGCCTTGCAATGCCGAAGACAATACTGCGCTGGACTCATCGTCATTGAAACCTGGTTCGGGGGCTACTGAGGGAGTCCTGTATTAGGGGGTGTCCGGAAAGCCGGATTATATCCTTTGGCCAGACTATTGGACTATGAAGATACAAGATTGAAGACTTCGTCCCGTGTCCGGATGGTACTCTACTAGGCGTGGAAGGCAAGCTAGGCAATACGGATATGTATATCTCCTCCTTTGTAACCGACCTTGTGTAACCCTAGCCCCCTCCGGTGTCTATATAAACCGGAGGGTTTTAGTCTGTAGGACAACAGACAATCATACCATAGGCTAGCTTCTAGGGTTTAGCCTCTCCGATATCATGGTAGACCAACTCTTGTACTACTCATATTATCAAGAATAATCAAGCAGGACATAGGGTTTTACCTCCATCAAGAGGGCCCGAACCTGGGTAAAACATCGTGTCCCCTGCCTCCTATTACCATCCGCCTTAGACGCATAGTTCGGGACCCCCTACCCGAGATCCGCTGGTTTTGACACCGACAAATAGCAATAAACTAAACGATCATAATGCTAAGCTAATGGATGGGTCAAGTCAATCACATCATTCTCTAATGATGTGATCCCGTTCATCAAATGACAACTCATGTCTATGGTTAGGAAACTTAACCATCTTTGATTAACGAGCTAGGCAAGTAGAGGCGTACTAGTGACACTCTGTTTGTCTATGTATTCACACATGTACTAAGTTTCCGGTTAATACAATTCTAGCATGAATAATAAACATTTATCATGATATAAGGAAATATAAATAACAACTTTATTATTGCCTCTAGGGCATATTTCCTTCAGTCTCCCACTTGCACTAGAGTCAATAATCTAGATTACATAGAAATGATTCTAACACCCATGGAGTCTTGGTGTTGATCATGTTTTGCTCGTGAGAGAGGCTTAGTCAACGGGTCTGCAACATTCAGATCCATATGTATCTTGCAAATTTCTATGTCTCCCTCCTTGACTTGATCGCGGATGGAATTGAAGCGTCTCTTGATGTGCTTGGTTCTCTTGTGAAATTTGGATTCCTTTGCCAAGGCAATTGCACCAGTATTGTCACAAAAGATTTTCATTGGACCCTATGCACTAGGTATGACACCTAGATCGGATATGAACTCCTTCATCCAGACTCCTTCATTTGCTGCTTCCGAAGCAGCTATGTACTCTGCTTCACACGTAGATCCCGCCACGACGCTCTGCTTGGAACTACACCAACTGACAGCTCCACCATTTAATAAAAATATGTATCCGGTTTGTGACTTAGAGTCATCTAGATCAGTGTCAAAGCTTGCATCGACGTAACCGTTTACGACGAGCTCTTTGTCACCTCCATAAACGAGAAACATATCCTTAGTCCTTTTCAGGTATTTCAGGATATTCTTGACCAGTGGCCAGTGATCCACTCCTGGATTACTTTGGTACCTCCCTGCTAAACTGATAGCAAGGCACACATCAGGTCTGGTACACAACATTGCATACATGATAGAACCTATGGCTGAAGCATAGGGAATGACTTTCATTTTCTCTCTATCTTCTGCAGTGGTCGGGCATTGAGTCTGACTCAACTTCACACCTTGTAACACAGGCAAGAACCCTTTCATTTCTTGATCCATTTTGAACTTCTTCAAAACTTTGTCAAGGTATGTGCTTTGTGAAAGTCCAATTAAGCATCTTGATCTATCTTTATAGATCTTGATGCCCAATATATAAGCAGCTTCACCGAGGTCTTTCATTGAAAAATTCTTATTCAAGTATCCTTTTATGCTATTTAGAAATTTAGTATCATTTCTGATCAACAATATGTCATCTGCATATAATATCAGAAATGCTATAGAGCTACCACTCACTTTCTTGTAAATACAGGCTTCTCCAAAAGTCTGTATAAAACCATATCCTTTGATCACACTATCAAAGCATATATTCCAACTCCGAGAGGCTTGCACCAGTCCATAAATGGATCGCTGGAGCTTGCACACTTTGTTAGCACCTTTTGGATCAACAAAACCTTCTGGTTGCATCATATACAACTCTTCTTTAAGATATCCATTAAGGAATGCAATTTTGACATCCATTTGCCAAATTTCATAATCATAAAATGCGGCAATTGCTAACATGATTCGGACGGACTTAAGCATCGCTACGGGTGAGAAGGTCTCATCATAGTCAACTCATTGAACTTGTCAAAACCATTCGCAACAAGTCGAGCTTTGTAGACAGTAATATTACCGTCAACGTCAGTCTTCTTCTTGAAGATCCATTTATTCTCTATGGCTTGCAGATCATCGGGCAAGTCAACCAAAGTCCACACTTTGTTCTCATACATGGATCCCATCTCAGATTTCATGGCCTCAAACCATTTTGTGGAATCTGGGCTCATCATCGCTTCCTCATAGTTCATAGGTTCATCATGGTCAAGTAACATGACTTCCAGAACAGGATTACCGTACCACTCTCGTGCGGATCTTACTCTGGTTGACCTATGAGGTTCAGTAGTAACTTGATTAGAAGTTTCATGATCATCATCATTAGCTTCCTCACTAATTGGTGTAGGAATCACGGGAACCGATTGAGATGAACTACTTTCCAATAAGGGACCAGGTACAATTACCTCGTCAAGTTCTACTTTCCTCCGACTCACTTATTTTGAGAGAAACTCCTTCTCTATAAAGGATCCATTCTTAGCAACGAATATTTTGCCTTCGGATCTGTGATAGAAGGTGTACCCAACAGTTTCCATTGGGTATCCTATGAAGACACGTTTCTCTAATTTGGGTTCGAGCTGATCAGGTTGAAGCTTTTTTACATAAGCATCGCAGCCCCAAACTTTAAGAAACGACAACTTAGGTTTCTTGCCAAACCACAGTTCATAAGGTGTCGTCTCAATGGATTTCAATGGTGCCCTATTTAACGTGAATGCAGCCGTCTCTAAAGCATAACCCCAAAATGATAGCAGTAAATCAGTAAGAGACATCATAGATCACATCATATCTAAAAAAGTGCGGTTACGATGTTCGGACACACCATTACGCTGTGGTGTTCCCAGTGGCGTGAGTTGCGAAACTATTCCGCATTATTTCAAATGAAGACCAAACTCGTAACTCAAATATTCTCCTCCACGATCAGATCGTAGAAACTTTATTTTCTTGTTACGATGATTTTCCACTTCACTCTGAAATTCTTTGAACTTTTCAAATGTTTCAGACTTATGTTCATCATGTAGAGATACCCATATCTGCTGAAATCATAAGTGAAGGTCAGAAAATAACGATAACCGCCACGAGCATCAACACTCATTGGACCGCATACATCAGTATGTATTATTTCCAACAAGTCTGTTGCTCGTTCCATTGTTCCGGAGAACGAAGTCTTAGTCATCTTGCCCATGAGGCATGGTTCGCAAGCATCTAGTGATTCATAATCAAGTGATTCCAAAAGCACAGCAACATGGAGTTTCTTCATGCGCTTTACACCAATATGACTTAAACGGAAGTGCCACAAATAAGTTGCACTATCATTATTAAACTTATATCTTTTGGCTTCAATACTATGAACATGTGTATCACCACTATCAAGATTTAGTAAAAATAGACCACTCATCAAGGGTGCATGACCATAAAAGATATTATTCATATAAATAGAACAACCATTATTCTTTGATTTAAATGAATAACTGTCTCGCATCAAACAAGATCCAGATATAATGTACATGCTTAACGCTGGGACCAAATAACAATTATTCAGGTCTAAAACTAATCCCGAAGGTAGATGTAGAGGTAGTGTGCCGATGGTGATCACATCGACTTTGGAACCATTTCCCACACGCATCGTCACCTTATCCTTAGCCAATCTCCGCTTAATCCGTAGCCCCTGTTGCGAGTTGCAAATATTAGCAACAGAACCAGTATCAAATACACAGGCGCTACTGCGAGCATTAGTAAGGTACACATCAATAACATGTATATCAAATATACCTTTCACTTTGCCATCCTTCTTCTCCGCCAAATACTTGGGGCAGTTCATCTTCCAGTGACCAGTCCCTTTGTAGTAGAAGCACTCAGTCTCAGGCTTAGGTCCAGACTTGGGATTCTTCACTTGAGCAGCAACTTGTTTGCCATTCTTCTTGAAGTTCCCATTCTTCCCTTTACCCTTTTTCTTGAAACTGGTGGTCTTGTTAACCATCAACACTTGATGCTCCTTCTTGATTTCTACCTCTGCAGCCTTTAGCATTGCGAAGAGATCGGGAATTGTCTTATCCATCCCTTGCATATTATAGTTCACCACGAAGCTCTTGTAGCTTGGTGGCAGTGATTGAAGAACTCTGTCAATGACACTATCACCTGGAAGATTAACTCCCAGCTGAGTCAAGTGATTGTAGTACCCACACATTCTGAGTATGTGTTCACTGACAGAACTATTCTCCTCCATTTTGCAGCTGTAGAATTTATTGGAGACTTCATATCTATCAATTCGGGCATTTGCTTGAAATATTAACTTCAACTCCTGGAACATCTCATATGCTCCACGACGTTCAAAACATCGTTGAAGTCCCGGTTCTAAGCCGTAAAGCATGGCACACTAAACTATCGAGCAGTCATCAGCTTTGCTCTGCCAGGCATTCACAATGTTTGTAGTTGCTGGCGCGGGTGGTACACCTAGCGGTGCTTCCAGGACATTATTCTTCTGTGCAGCAATGAGGATAATCTTCAAGTTACGGACCCAGACCGTGCAATTGCTACCATCATCTTTAAACTTAGTTTTCTCTAGGAACGCAATAAAATTCAATAGAACAACAACATGAGCCATTTATCTACAACAACATAGACATGCAAAATACTATCAGGTACTAAGTTCATGACAAATTAAAGTTCAATTAATCATATTACTTAAGAACTCCCACTTAGATAGACATCCCTCTAATCATCTAAGTGATCACGTGATCCATATCAACTAAACCATGTCCGATCATCACGTGAGATGGAGTAGTTTTGAATGGTGAACATCACTATGTTGATCATATCTACTATATGATTCACGCTCGACCTTTCGGTCTCACTGTTCCGAGGCCATATCTGCATATGCTAGGCTCGTCAAGTTTAACCTGAGTATTCTGCGTGTGAAAAACTGGCTTGCACCCGTTGTATGTGAACATAGAGCTTATCACACCCGATCATCACGTGGTGTCTCGGCATGACGAACTGTAGCAACGGTGCATACTCAGGGAGAACACTTGTACCTTGAAATTTAGTGAGAGATCATCTTATAATGCTACCGCCGTACTAAGCAAAATAAGATGCATAAAGGATAAACATCACATGCAATCAATATAAGTGATATGATATAGCCATCATCATCTTGTGCCTTTGATCTCCATCTCCAAAGCGCCGTCATGATCACCATCGTCGCCGGCTTGACACCTTGATCTCCATCGAAGCATCATTATCGCCTTGCCAACTATTGCTTCTACGACTATCGCTACCGCTTAGTGATAAAGTAAAGCAATTACATGGCGATTGCATTCCATGCAATAAAGTGACAACCATATGGCTCCGGCCAGTTGCCGATAACTGTGTTACAAAACATGATCATCTGATACAACAATTTGTATAATCACGTCTTGACCATATCACATCATAACATGCCCTGCAAAAACAAGTTAGACATCTTCTACTTTGTTGTTGCAAGTTTTACGTGGCTGCTACGGGTTTAGCAAGAACCGTTCTTACCTACGCATCAAAAACCACAACGCGGTATAGTGATTGCTTTTTGATCTTCAGAAAGAACAATGTTCATTGAATCTGATTCAACTAAAGTTGGAGAAACTGACACCCACTAGCCACCAGTGTGCGAAGCACGTCGGTAGAACCAGTCTCGCGTAAGCGTACGTGTAATGTCTGTCTGAGCCACTTCATCCAACAATACCACTGAATCAAGAATCAACTAGTGACGGCAAGCAATATGTATATACCCATTCCCACAACTCCTTTGTGTTCTACTCATGCATATAAAATCTACGCATAGACTTGGCTTGGATGCCACTGTTGGGAAACGCAGTAATTTCAAAAAAAATCCTACGCACACGCAAGATCCATCTAGGTGATGCATAGCAATGAGAGGGGGAGAGTTTGTCTACGTACCCTCATAGACCGAAAGCGGAAGTGTTATGAAACACGGTTGAAGTAGTCGAACGCCTTCGCAATCCAACCGACCAATTACCAAACGCATGGCACCTCCGCGATCTGCACACGTTCAGCTCGGTGACGTCCCTTGTACTCTTGATCCAGTTGAGGCCGAGGGAGAGTTTTGTCAGCACGACGGTGTGATGATGGTGATGATGAAGTTACCGACGCAGGGCTTTGCCTAAGCACTACAACGATATGACCGAGGTGGAAATCTGTGGAGGGGGGCACCGCACACGGCTAAACAATCAACCTGTGTGTCTATGGGGTGCCCCCCTCCCCCGTATATAAAGGAGTGGAGGAGGGGAGGTCCGGCCCTCATAGGGCGCGCCCAAGCGGGGAGTCCTACTCCTAGTAGGAGTAGGTTTCCCCCTGAGGGAGTCCTGGATTAGGGGGTGTCCGGACAGCCGGACTATATCCTTTGGCCGGACTGTTGGACTATGACGATACAAGATTGAAGACTTCGTCCCGTGTCCGGATGGAACTCTCCTTGGCGTGGAAGGCAAGCTACGCAATACGGATATGTAGATCTCCTCCCTTGTAACCGACCTTGTGTAACCCTAGCCCCCTCCGGTGTCTATATAAACCAGAGGGTTTAGTCCGTAGGACAACATACAATCATACCATAGGCTAGTGTCAGCGTCAAAACCGGCGGATCTCCGGTAGGGGGTCCCGAACTGTGCGTCTAGGCTGGATGGTAATAGGAGGCAAGGGACACGAAGTTTTACCCAGGTTCGGGCCCTCTCGATGGAGGTAAAACCCTACGTCCTGCTTGATTAATATTGATGATATGGGTAGTACAAGAGTAGATCTACCATGAGATCGAGGAGGCTAAACCCTAGAAGGTAGCCTATGGTATGATTGTTGATGTGTATGTTGTCCTACGGACTAAAACCCTCTGGTTTATATAGACACCAGATAGGGTTAGGGTTACATGGAGTCGGTTGCAATGGTAGGAGATCTAAATATCCGTATCGCCAAGATTGCCTTCCATGCCAAGGAAAGTCCCTTCCGGACATGGGCCGGAGTCTTCAATCTTGTATCTTCATAATCCTGGAGTCCGGCTGAAGGTATAGTCCGGCCATCTGGACACCCCCTAATCCAGGACTCCCTCAGTAGCCCCCGAACCAGGCTTCAATGACGATGAGTCCGGCGCGCAGATTGTCTTCGGCATTGCAAGGCGGGTTCTCCTCCAAATTCCATGTACCTGTTGAATAAAGTCCAGTTTCTTGTAGATGTTGCGCTCCTTGGCTTCTGCGCCCAATAATGGCCGCTCCCAACGTGTCAAATGAATATAAAAGGTCTGAGCGTTTTTACATTCACACCCCTAGCCGTGCAAACAAGCTGACCTATTTAAGGAGACGAGGATTTAGATCCAAACCACACCTTCCCCCTCCGCGAGTGTTCATCAGAGCGCATTCAACAAAGATCCATTCCACCATGGCCAGCCATCGCGACTCCTCCTCCCGCCCTTCCAGCCCTAAGCCTGGATATTGGGAAAGATGCTCCGTCCCGCATAGCGAGTTAGTGACGCTCCATACCAAGGGATTTCTCCCCCCGGCCTATATGATCCCGGTTCGAGCCGGTCTTGCCGTCTACAACGGCGGAGAGCAAGCAAAGAGCACCCCTAATCCCTCCAAAGGAGAGCGGGTGTGCCTCGTCCCTTATTTAATAAGGGGGCTCGGATTTCCAATCCATCCATTTCTCCGGGGGCTGCTGGAGTTCTACGGCCTCTAGTTACATCATCTCACGCCCGCCTCAGTATTGCATATCGCGGGCTTTGTAGCCCTCTGTGAGCTGTTCTTGGGTGTTGAAGCTCATTTTGGACTATGGAGGGAGCTATTTTGCCTCGTGCCTTGTTCCAAGAAGGGGTCTATGTATCAAGTGGGTGGAGCCGAAGTATGGCGCATCGCCGGGACCGGCTATCTATCCGGAACCCCAAAGAAGGCGTCCGAAGACTGGCCCTCGGAATGGTTTTACATAGAAGACGTCCCGCTGCCAGATCCTGTCCGGATCGGCCTCCCTGAATTCAACAGTGCTCCCTTAAATAAGTGCCTAAGCTGGCGCCCACAGAGCCCTCAGAGGGAAAGTGACAGGGGCGTTGTTTACCTAATGGGCCGGATAAGATTGTTAGCTCATTCCGGGCTAACCATGATCGGGGTCATGGCCGCATGCATCATGCGAGGGGTGCAGCCGCTACAGTATAGAGGCCACCCCATGTGGGATTTCAACGGGGAGGACGACACCACCCGCTACGGCCGTAAGGGGCCGGATTCGGCTGCGGCTCTAATAAAGACCTTGTCCGCTTTGTACAAGGGAGAAGAGGAGGATTTTCTCCGTGTTGACCCAAAGGGTGGATTTTCCATGTACAATCCCCCAAGCTGGGTGAGTGATCGCATCTTCCCCATCCGTTTTATATCCTCATTGTTAAATATTTAATCTTAGTGATGTCGACGCAGGAACTGCGCCAGGCTGTTAAAGAAATAAACAGCCCTCCTCCACAACCCAAGGACCCAGGACGGTCCCTCGACCCGGACTCGCAAGAGGATCCGGAGTTTTCGGTGGATCTGATTGATGGAGTGTTCCATCAACTAAGCAAGGACAACGCCCTGGTGGCCATTACGGCCGATTATCCAGGGCTAATCATGTCCTCCCAGAAACGGGAGGCCAAACCTGCGGCGACAAGCCAACGAGGGGCCGCAGGGCCCCGTGGGCAGAAAATAGGTGCAGTCCGGACTGGGGTGTCAACGCAAAGGTATGGCGCACCCCCTTATCCCAGGTGTCGTACTTTCAGGGCATATTAACACTTGTGCTCTCTTCAGGACAAAAAGACCTCGCCGAACTATATTCGGAGAGGCTGCCAATCGCGCCTCTACCAGCCAGGCTCCAAAGCCTGGCCCGGAAGCGGGGCCGAACACAAGGCGCGCACCGGACGCTCCTCCGATGGAGGATGTGGACAGGTTGTCTGCCACCAACTCTGAGGTGGAGAGTGCCATGAACCACAGGCGTCGCCGGACAATTCTTCGCGACGCTTGTTTCTCCCAAGAGGCGTTAGATGCCTTTAAGTCGGGAGATGCATACCTCCGTGCCACTCAAAATGGTCTAACCAGAGCCATGGAGCAATATGTAAAAGACATACAGGTAAGAAAATTTTGGTAATTATATATATACCAGTAGCCCTCGAGACTTGAAACAGTTAAAATAACTGATTTAAGGATCATTTGTTATGCAGGTTCTTACAGAAAAGAATTCCCTACTGCCTAAGGAGCTGGAAGAGTGCAAAGCCCAACTTGAGGCCGCACTAGCTGCGGCAGGGGAGCCTAAGGAGAACCCCTCTGGTAATATACACTTCGAAAGATAAGTATTTTGTGAAGCACGGCTTTGGTGCGAATCTGACAAATGAAATTGCAGATGGCGCCGGATTGAATCCGGAAAGGAAACACCTCCTACGCTAGCTAAAGGCTGGTGAGAGGGTGTTGTTAAAGGTGATGGGGGAGAAGAACGATCTCCGAGATGCCAACACCAGGCTGGGCGTCGAGCTGAAGGATGTTCGTGCCCAGCTGTTAGACTCCGTGAAGGAGAATCAACGGCTTCGGTGCGGCATATTTAGTAAGTGCTTGAACGAACCTTTTGAAAGAAAGTTCAGTGGGGAAGTCGACTAATAGAGCAATGTCTGTAGGTGTGCTGACAGGTCGTCCTGCAAAGGAGATGCCCTGTTGTACGAGTGACCTTCTTCCCGAGCTCTCGCAACTGCTCGATCGAGTTCGGTAGGCGATGCAAGGCGTCGCCCAGGCCCTGTGGCCATCCGTCTCCATGCCCGAAGGTCTTGGAGAGCTTGCGGAGAAGCTAAAGGGAGCACGGCGGCGCTTCTGATTGTGGAAGATATCAGCCTGCCGTCAAGGCGCTAGGGAGGCCTGGGCCATGGTGAAGACGCGGTACACAAAGGCTGACCCCAACCACATGGCCGAGGTTGGTCCTGTAGGGCCCGATGGGAAGGAGATCCCTGTAAGCTTAGTATACGCCCAAGTAGAGTTGGCCGCGAAGTATTCCCGGCAGGACTGTAAATTAGACAGCCTGCTAGATGGTATTGAAGAGGAATACAATCAGTCAAAATGACTATGTAATGTAATTGACATTTATGATGCCTTCTAGCCGGATTGTAGATCGTTTGTCATGGCCGACCTTTTCGCTTCAGCCTCGGGACCTGACGGTCCGGAGTGTGTCCGAATTCCCATGCGGTTATATACGAACCGGGGAATGCATGGAGACCAGGCGTAGGGGTCATTAGTGTGTGAATAGACAAGTGCCCGACTAGTTATGTTATATTACATGGTTAGTAAGAAACATCTTCCAGGGAGAATAGTTCTGTTAGGGGTTCCTTTCCCTGGGAGGCATGCCCTAAAGTGCATGTCCATGCTGCGAAAAGAAACGCAGGAAAAACATCTGGGGGCATATAGATAAATAAAATAAAAAAAGATCATCTTTAGTTCACTACAGAATATTCCCTTAAGAACGCTAGCTTTCGGCTTCACCCAGTCTGAGGTACACATCCGGCTGACCCGGCAGTAACAATCACAGAGGTGCTCCCTTTACCACCTAGCTGAATAATCGGGAACATAGAGGTAAGCACAGGAGCCAGGCAACCCAGCTTGGCCAAAACTCAAGTCATATCGATGCATATAATGGTGAATAAAAGGTACATGCGGAAGTGTGACACATGTGTTGGGTATGAAGCCCGTATAAATAAGCTTCTCTTTAAAGAAGCCCCCAGGTTTAATGAGCGCGGATAGCGCATCACTTTATGAGCCTTTAAAGGCTATAAGAAAGGGAGGGAGAGAGAAGAAGATAAATGTAAGACAGGAAATATATAAAAAATGGACAGAGGAAGGAGACGAACATAGAGTCCGGCGCTAGGCATAGAATCTTCGAAGACGGGCTGCGTTCCATGGGTTCGGCTCGAGTCGGTTATCCGATGCATCTCGCAGGCGGTACGCTCCACCAGTTAGGACTTGGTCAATTATGAAGGGACCTTCCCACTTGGGCTTGAGTTTGTCCTTTTTCTTGTCCGGTAGTCGTAGAACTAATTCGCCAACGTTGTAATTTTTGGCCCGTACTTCTCTGCTTTGGTATCTTCGAGCCTGCTGTTGATAGAATGCGGAACGAGATTTTGCCACGTCGTGCTCCTCCTCCAATGCGTCTAAGCTGTCCTGCCGATCGAGCTCGGCTTCTCTTTCTTCATACATGTGTACTCGAGGTGAGTCATGAATTATGTCGCAGGGCAGAACTGCCTCTGCGCCGTACACCATAAAGAATGGTGTGTATCCGGTGGTGCGATTCGGCATGGTCCGCAGCCCCCAGAGTACGGAGTCGAGCTCCGCTACCCAGTGCGTGTTAGATTCCCTGAGGGACCGCACTAATCTGGGTTTAATGCCGCTCATGATAAGACCATTTGCACGTTTGACCTGGCCGTTAGTTTGTGGGTGATAGACGGAAGAATAATCGAGCTTGATGCCCATGTTTTTGCACCAGAGTTTTACCTCGTCGGCCGTGAAGTTCGTGTCATTATCAGTGATGATGTTGTGGGGAACGTCGTAATGGTGTACGACCCCCGATATAAAGAATATCACCGGTCCGGATTCGGCCGTCTTAACAGGCTTGGCTTCTATCCATTTGGTGAATTTATCCACCATGACCATTATGTATTTTTGCTTGTGGGTTCCGCCTTTAAGGGGTCCAACCATGTCAAGCCCCCAGACTGCGAAGGGCCAAGTGATGGGGATAGTTTGGAGGGCGGTGGGTGGCATATGGCTTTGGTTTGCAAAGAGCTGGCAACCGGTGCATCGTTGGACTAAGTCCTGAGCGTCTGCCCGGGCCGTCGGCCAATAAAAGCCTATATGGAAGGCCTTGCTTACAAGGGACTAAGCTGCAGCGTGATGACCGCCCAGTCCGGCATGAATTTCAGCCAGGAAGTTCCGCCCCTCCTCTTCGGAGATGCACCTTTGAAGGACTTCGGTACTGCTTTTCTTATAAAGCTCTCCCTCGTGGACTCTGTAGGCTTTGGATCGCCGCACTATGCAGCGTGCCTCATTTTGGTCCTCGGGGAGTTCCTGCCTAGTGAGGTAGGCAAGGAATGGTTCTGTCCACGGGGCGATGACGGCCATTATTACGTGGGCTGAAGGTGCTACTTTATTGGCGTCCATACCGTCGATGTCTTCAGAGTCGAAGTCGAGCATGTTGGTTAAGTCGTCGACAGTGGCTACAAAGTGGGTGGTGGGTGGGCTTCGAATTTCTTCATCGTCTGAATCGCAACTTTGCTGGCCGTAGTCCGGCCAGGGCTCTCCTGATAAAGAGAGAGACTTCAGTGACTTCAGAATATTGCCACAAGGCGAGTGCTGAAAGATGTCCACGGCAGTAAACTCCATGATCAGCGCCCAATCGGATTCGATTGGCCGGGGCGCGGAGGGTTCGGAGTCCGGAAAGGAGTCCGGCTCCATGGAGTCACGAGTCTCGCGGAGTGCGGGGCTGGTGTTCGGCTCAATCGCCGTTGGGATTGCAGCCCCCGAGGCGGCGTCCAACCGCCCATCCTCGATCGGCGCATTTGGCTCCGAATTAAGGATCGGAGCCGATGCGGGTGCGGCCTCCAGGGCACTGTTTGGCGGCAGAGCTAGATCATGCTCGTCGGGACAGTACGGCGCGCTCGGCAGTGGCTCGAATCCGTCGAGGATCAAGTCCCCCGGATGTCAGCCGTGTAGTTTAAATTTCCAAATCTGACCTGACGGCCAGGGGCTTAGCTTTCGATCTGCTCCAGGTGGCCAAGTGAATTGGCCTGCAGTGCGAAGCCGCCGAAGACGAAGATCTGTCCGGGGAGGACGGTCTCACCCTGGACTGCATCGCTATCGATGATCGAGGAGCCATCGAGCCTAACAGCGACGACACAGAGGAACTCTCAATGAAAGCACCAATGTCGGTGTCAAAACCGGCGGATCTCGGGTAGGGGGTCCCGAACTGTGCATCTAGGCTGGATGGTAACAGGAGGCAAGGGACACGAAGTTTTACCCAGGTTCGGGCCCTCTCGATGGAGGTAAAACCCTACGTCCTGCTTGATTAATATTGATGATATGGGTAGTACAAGAGTAGATCTACCATGAGATCGAGGAGGCTAAACCCTAGAAGCTAGCCTATGGTATGATTGTTGATGTGTATGTTGTCCTACGGACTAAAACCCTCCGGTTTATATAGACACCGGATAGGGTTAGGGTTACATAGAGTCGGTTACAATGGTAGGAGATCTAAATATCTGTATCGCCAAGCTTGCCTTCCACGCCAAGGAAAGTCCCTTCCGGACACATGCCGGAGTCTTCAATCTTGTATCTTCATAATCCTGGAGTCCGGCTGAAGGTATAGTCCGGCCATCCGGACACCCCCTAATCCAGGACTCCCTCAGCTAGCTTCTAGGGTTTAGCCTCTACGATCTCGTGGTAGATCAACTCTTGTAATACTCATATCATCAAGAACAAACAAGCAGGACGTAGGGTATTACCTCCATCAAGAGGGCCCAAACCTGGGTAAACATTGTGTCCCCTTCCTCATGTTACGATCCACCTTAGACGCACAGTTCGGGACCCCCTACCCGAGATCCGCCGGTTTTGACACCGACATTGGCGCTTTTATTGAGAGTTCCACTGTGCCGTCGCCATAAGGTTTGATGGCTCCTTCGATCATCGGTAACAATGCGGTCCAGGGTGAGGTTTTCCTCCCCAGACAGATCTTTGTATTCGGCGGCTTCGCACTGGGGGCCAATTTGCTTGGCCATCTGGAGCAGATCGAGAGCTACGCCCCTGGCCATCAGGTCAGGTTCGGAAACTTAAACTACACTGCCGACATCCGCGGGGACTTGATCTTCAAAGGATTCGAGCCCATGTCAGGTGCGCTGCACAGTCACGACGAGCACGACATAACTCTACCGTCGGACAATATTCGGGAGATCGCATCTGCAACTACTCCGGCCGTCAATCCGGAGCAAATCACGCCATCTGAGAGCGGAGGGATAGACCCCGCCATGGAGGCCGCACTCTCTGTGGCGATAGAGTCGGATACTGACTTCACCCCTTACGAGAGCCGTGTCGCCGAACCCCTGGATTCATCTCCGGCCACGGACTCCGAGCCGCTTACATCTGTGCCAGTCGAATCCGACTGGGGCCGATCATGGAGTTCACCTCCGCGGATATCTTTCAGCACTCACCTTTCGGCGATGTGCTAAATTCATTAAGGTCTCTCTCCCTGTCAGGAGAACCTTGGCCGAACTATGTCCGGCTAGAATGGGATGCGGACGACAAAGAAATTCACTGCCCACCCACCACCCACTTAGTAGCCACTGTCGACGATTTAACCGACATGCTCGACTTCGACTCCGAAGACATGGACGGTATGGACGACGATGCAGGAGATGAGCAGGAACCACCGCCCATAGGGCGCTGGGCTGCTACCTCATCATATGATATATATACATGGTGGACACCCCCAAAGAAGGCAATGGCGACAAGACAACAGAGGATGACCCCTCCAAGAAGCAACCCAAGCACCGACGTCAGTGGCGCCGCTCTATGTCCTGCCACAGCAAAAGTAGTGATACTGGAATAGGAGATAATAACAGTCTGGATAGCGCCGAAGATAACCACAATCCCCTCTAGCACGATGTAGAGCCGGAGGATGAACAAGGCAGCCCGCCAGAGCAGGCAGCAGATGGAGAACCGGAGAAGGACAATTACATGCCTCTCTCCGAAGACGAGGCGAGCCTCGACGACGAAGAATTTATCGTGCCTGAGGACCTCGTCAAACAGGAGCGCTTCAAGCGCCGGCTTATGACCACAACAAATAGCCTGAAGAAAAAGCAACAACAGCTTCAAGCTGATCAAGACTTGCTAGCAGACATATGGACCGAAGTCCTTGCGGCCCAGGAATACGAACTCGAGCGCCCCTCCAAGAGTTACCCAAAACACAGGTTGCGACCTCACCTCGAGGAGGAAGCATTGAAACCTCATGCACCAGTGTACAATGCGGCTGACCAGCCACTGTGTGGCCGAGCCACAGAGGCGTTTCAGCTTGAAGTTCGGCCTGCACCCTGCCGCCACTCAATCCAAAATACCAAGGCTCGGGGCAACACACAGGACCTACAAGACGTATTGGACAGTAAGGCAAAACTTGCAAGGTCAATATACGTGTCACGGTCATGCGCGCCAACACGGGATGATGATCGTCGCACCGGATACGCCAAAAGCAAATTCGGCCGGGCCAAATACAGCAGACAAGACTCATATGAACTGTGTCGGTATATAGCCTGGCACAGAGGCGCCGTACACCCCCTATGCTTCACTGATGAAGTTATGGATCATGAATTCCCGGAGGGTTTCAAACCCGTAAATATCGAATCATATGATGGTACAACACACCCCGCCGTATGGATTGGGGATTTCCTCCTTCACATCCACATGGCTCGCGGTGATGATCTACATGCCATCAAGTACCTCCCACTAAAACTCAAAGGACCAGCTCGGCATTGGCTGAATAGCTTGCCAGCAGACTCCGTCGGCAGTTGGGAGGATCTGGAAGACGCATTCCTTGACAACTTCCAGGGCACTTATGTGCGACCACCGGATGCTGATGACTTGAGCCATATAACTCAGCAGCCAGGGGAATCAGCCAGACAATTCTGGACTCAGTTCCTGACTAAGAAAAACCAAATTGTCGACTGTCCCGACGCAGAGGCCCTAGCGGCATTCAAGCACAACATCTGTGATGAGTGGCTTGCCCGCCACCTTGGCCAGGAGAAGCCGAAGCCTATGGCAGCCCTCACGACACTCATGACCCACTTTTGCGCGGGCGAGGATAGCTGGCTGGCTCGCAGCAATAACACATCGAGGAATCTGGGCACTTTGGATACCAAAGATGCCAACGGCAGACACCGTCGTAACATACCAAAGCACCGCAATAACGGTGATAACACTGAGGATACGGCAGTCAATGCCGGATTCAGAGGCTCTAGATCCGGTCAGCGGAAAAAACCATTTAAAAGAAGTACTCCGGCTTCGTCTAGTTTGGATCGCATACTGGATCGCTCATGTCAAATCCACAGCACCCCCGACAAGCCAGCCAATCACACCAACAGAGAATGCTGGGTGTTCAAGCAGGCCGGCAAATTAAATGCCGAAAACAAGGACAAGGGGCTGCCTAGTGATGACGAGGAGGAGCCCCGGCCATCGAACACGGGAGGACAGAAGGGTTTTCCTCCGCAAGTGAAGACGGTGAACATGATATACGCAACCCACATTCCCAAGAGGGAGCGGAAGCGTGCACTAAGGGACGTCTATGCGATGGAGCCCGTCACCCCATAGTTCAACACATGGTCTGCTTTCCCGATCACCTTTGATCACAGGGACCACCCCACTAGTATCCGTCATGGCGGATCCGCCGCACTAGTCCTATACCCCATCATCGACGGATTTCACCTCACTCGAGTCCTTATGGACGTCGACAGCAGCCTGAACCTGCTCTATCAGGATACAGTGCGAAAAATGGGCATCGATCCCTTGAGGATCAAACCCACCAAGACCGCCTTTAAGGGCGTCATCCCAGGTGTAGAGGCCCATTGCACGGGCTCAATCACCCTGGAAGTGGTCTTCGGATCACCGGACAACTTCCGAAGCGAGGAGTTAATCTTCGACATCGTCCCGTTTCGCAGTGGCTATCATGCACTACTCGGACGAACTGCATTTGCAAAATTCAATGCAGTACCGCATTACGCATACCTCAAACTCAAGATGCCAGGACCTCAGGGGGTCATGACAGTGAATGGAAATACAGAACGCTCGCTCCGCACGGAAGAGCACACTGCAGCCCTCGTAGCAGAAGCACAAGAAGCCTTTCAAGGCAAACCACTAATTCGGCGATACAGCCCCCGAACACCTTCAAGCGTGTCCGGAGTAAACTGCAACAAGATCGCCTGGAACGTTCAGAGCTCGCCTAGCAATTCGGCCCCCGTCCCAGTCCCAGTCAAGCGAAGAAATCCGTGTCGCGCGTGCATAATTACGCACTGAAAATACCATGGACATAGGCGGGGGCATGATCAGGGCACACCCCGCAATGCGGCTTAACCGCCCTAGGGGCTATATATCTTTATCATTTCTTTTCTCTTTTAGGGCCTAACTCTCTGGAAGCCCTTTCCGGCAGTATGATTGCCGGACACATTACGGGAAGGAACAACCAAGGCGGCAAGAAGCTAAGATGTACACGGGAACCCCCAAGTGGTCTCTAATAATAATACCCGCTTTCTATTATCCATACGCAGCTTGCCCTTGGATAGGACATTTTGAATAGTCCTACGTTCTGCTTATTGCACTACCTGTACCATTACGCTTCGACGTATTATTTAAATAACAATGCATAGCATTAGTCTATTATTGCATTTTAATATATATTTCTCTCTTATATGTCCATTCACGACAATCTGCACCCGTACGTTCGGGTACGGCCAGTACGCCAGGGGCTTTCGTTTACCCCATAATACGGCTCAAGAAGTCCGAACACTTTCGACATTGCGGCACCCCGAACTTATAGCATTATATGCATCAGCTCCGAATCATGTCTTTGGTCAAATGTTGGGTTTGCCCGGCTCCCATGCTTTGGTACCTTATGTTCCGCTATATCGGCTAAGGTAGCGGTGGGAGAACTACTGCGATTGTGTCCCGGTTCTTCCGGACGAGCACCTCAGTAGAGAAAGTCGAAAACTGACTGTCATTATAAGGCGAGAGACTGGTCGCTGTTCGAGAGGTCTCAAGTCCTTATAGACTTTTTCCGCTTCAGGCGAGGAGTCGGCCTTGTTCGGCTTAGGCGTGTATAGCGCCCCAAATTCGGCCTTCCGAATACCAGGGGCTTCGCCAAAATTTAAAATTGTAGACTTCTATGGCTAAGTGAGAGTGATAAAGCACTATAGTCCGATTGCCTGGTTCGTTGCACTGAACACCTCCCTTGAAGGACCCAAAATTAGGGTAAAGAGTGCTCAGGTTTATCCCGAATACCCCAGTACTAGTTACATGGGGGCAGAAGCCGACGACTGGCCAACTCTCAGATTTTTTAAACGGCCACACAGAAGGTAATATTTTAAATTAAAAAAGCATTGCATAGCGCAAATGAACTTGTTTCATATTATAGGATCACACGAGCATGTTCATTCAAAAATTACATCCTTGGGACATTCATCCGCCACTAGGCGGGAACCTTTCAGGACACTCTCATAATAATTTTCGGGGCAGCGATGCTCCTTGCCCTTCGGCGGCCCCTCCTTCACAAGCTTCACGGCGTCTAGCTTCGCCCAGTGCACCTTCACCCGGGCAAAAGCCCTGCGCGCGCCCTCGATGCAGACGGACCGCTTTATGACTTCAAGCCATGGGCAGGCATCCACAAGCCGCCTCACCAGACCGAAGTAGTTGTCGGGCAGGGGCTCGCTGGGCCACATCTGGACTATAAGGCACTTCATGGCCTGTTCGGCCACCTTGAGAAGCTCAACCAATTGCTTCAGCTGGTCGCTCAAGGGCACCGGGTGTTCGGTCCCAGTATACTGAGACCAGAACAACTTCTCCATCAAGCTCCCCTCCTCAACTCGGTAAAACTCCGTGACATCCAGTACACTGCGGGGAAGATATGCAAACGCTTCTGGAGAGCTCCGAACTCGGGTAAGAAAAAGGAAAGTCTCCTTCACATGCTTTCTTTGCATAATGAATTCCTTACCCACTGCTATCTTCTTCACCGTGTCAATCTCCTGGAGGGCCTTGTGGGCTTCGGCGTTGGCGCTCCGGACGCTTTCAAGCGCCTGCGCGAGCTCGGACTCTCGCGTCTTAGAGTCAAGCTCCAAGGACTCATGCTTTTTGGCGAGAGCCTCGAGCTCTTGCTGCACCTCGCCTACTCGGGTTTCTCGCTTCTCCCATTCAATGCGCTCCTTGTCCGCTTTGTCTTCGGCCTCAGATAGCGCCTTCCTCAGGGTTGCCACTTCGATCGTGGCCCCTGGCAAATCCATGATGATCCTATTACTTTACACCCGAATTTCTTTTTAACTATATAGACAGGGGTATTTCTTACCTTTGCTCTCCTCGAGCTGCCTCTTGGTAAGGCCGAGCTCGTCCTCCGACCGCTTCAGGTCCTACTTCAGTGCAGAGACGTCCGCAGTACATGCTGCAGCGGCCAGCAGTGAAGCCTGCACATACACATAGACATTTTTCTGATTAGACTCATGAGTTATCATTTGATCCTCTATTCGGCCTTTCTTCTCGAACACCGAACAAAACATCAGGGGCTACTATCTATGCGGTAATATTTTCTTATATATATTTTGATTGCTGACCTCAAAGCATGTTAGGAGGCTGGCGCAAGCTTCGGTCAACCCATTTTTGGCGGACTGAACCTTCTCGATCACCGCACTCATGATAGTACGGTGCTCTTCGTCGATGGAAGCGCTGTGAAGCGCTTCCAGCAAGTTGTCCGGTGCCTCTGGATGGACAGAGGACACCGACATAGGTGGTTGGCCCCCCTTAACGGGGACCGCCTGCCGGAGTTTGAACCATCAAAGATTCCGGTGCAATGTTCGGCTGGGCGCCGAACCTGGAGCCCACGGGAGTCCGGCTCCCTTTGCGCCCAGGGTCCGGAAGCTCGCCTCAAGGCGCCCCCAGGACTGCCTCCCCCTTGGCCCGGTGCCTGTTGATACAACACCTCGACGTTGTCCACAGGGCAAGGGGTGGAGGCGGTCGGAAGAGAACCGATGTTCATATCCGACGAGTCCAATGAACCGCTCGACGACGTCGAGATGAGCTCGGGATGGACTGCATAATCATGTTCGGCATGAGGAGAAGCAGTGCAGTAAAACATACCATGAATTACTATGGTGTCTGGACACTTATGACTTCGCCAGGGGCTTGACCCTGGGTAGCCACTCGTCGCCGTTGTCGGCGGCCGTCGTGGAACAGTCCGGAGCACGGGTCCTTCCCTTCTTGGACCCTTCGGCCTCCCCGGTTGGGTCGGCCTTCCTTTTCTTGTCTCCCCCGGCTGGAGGGGGGAACTTTCTTCTTCCTCCTCCTCGTTTTCGTGGGAGGAGGGCGCGTCGGAGTTATCGGACGATGAGTCCGATACAACCTTACGCCGGAGACCCTTTCGGGTCCCCGCGGCCTTCTTCTTGGCATTCTTCACCGGCACCTCGTAAGGTGCCGGAACCAGCATCTCCGTCAGGAGAGCATCTACAGGATCTTCCGGTAGGGGGCCGGGGCAATCGATCTGCTCCGCTCTCTTCACCCAGTCCTGTCAAAGGCGTGGAAGGCTTAGATCCCGCACATTATTAAACTGGGGCAAATGGATACCTTGTGAAATATAAAAACTTACCAGATTGCCGTGGCACTTTGCGCTGAGTCCGCGGTGAGGGAAGGAGGTACCTCGGCGCCCTTGAACAGCACCCTCCAGACATCCTCGTGCGTCGTGTCATAGAGCTCTCGCAGCGTCTGGTGCTTGGCCGGGTTGAACTCCCACAAATTGAATGCTCGTCGTTGGCACGGGAGAATCTAGCGGAAGAGCATGACCTGAACCATGTTGACGAGCTTGATTTTCTTGCTCATCATGTTCCTGATGCAGGTCTGGAGTCCGGTCAGCTCTACCGAAGAACCCCAGGACAGGCCCTTCTCTTTCCAAGAGGTGAGCCGTGTGGGGATTCCGGATCAAAATTCGGGGGCCGCCGCCCAGTTGGTGTCGCGCGGCTCGGTGATGTAGAGCCACCCCGATTGCCACCCCTTTATGGTCTCCACATAGGAGCCTTCGAGCCAGGTGGCATTAGGCATCTTGCCCACCATGGCACCTCCAGACTCCGCTTGTTGGCCGACCACCACCTTCGGTTTGACACTGAAGGTCTTCAACCACAGGCCGAAATGGGGCTTGATGCGGAGGAAGGCCTCCCAAACAACGATAAACGTCGAGATATTGAGGATAAAATTGGGGGCCAGATCATGAAAATCCAACCCATAGTAGAACATGAGCCCGCAGACAAACGGGTGGAGTGGAATCCTAGTCCGCGAACAAAATGGGTAAGAAAAACTACCCTCTCATGGGGTTCGGGCGTTGGGATTATCTGCCTCGCATCTGGCAGCTGGTCCGCGATATCTGCGGCCAGATATCCAGCTTCCCGTAACTTTTTGATGTTCTCCTCCATGACGGAGGAGACCATCCACTTGCCTCCTGCTCCGGACATGCTTGGAGTTGTTTGAGAAGAAGAACGCGAGCTTGGGCGCTAGAGCTCGAGTGTGCGGGAATGGGTAAGCAAGGAGGAAGAAGGCGTGGGTGAAAAGAGTGAATCTTCGTCCCTTTATAAGGGCGAAGGAGGCGATGCGCCTCCCCACTTGCCTGGTAAAATCGCTTATTCCCCTAGCGCCGTAATTGATGGCGCGGTTGGGTTACCCACGTCCGTATCAATGAGAATCCCGTAATGAGGGGAACACAATCTCTGCTTTGACAAGACGTGTCAAGAAAACCAACTCGCGATATGTGCGGTGCTGGTTGAGAAAAACGGTTCAAACAATGACCGGGCCATGGCATGATGTCATGTTGTCAAAACGTGTCAGTAGATTAGATTTTTGGAAATATTATTCTCTCTGCGGTTTTATGTGGAACTTGTTTTGCAGAACCGGAACTATTCTGGTGTTCAAAATCTTCTATGGAGTATTCGGAGGAGGAACCCGCCTTGCAATGCCGAAGACAATATTGTGCACCGGACTCGTCGTCCTTGAAGCCTGGTTCAGGGGCTACTGACGGAGTCCTGGATTAGGGGGTCTCCGGACAGCCGGACTATATCCATTGGCCGGACTGTTGGACTATGAAGATAAAAGATTGAAGACTTCGTCCCGTGTTCGGATGGAACTCTCCTTGGCATGGAAGGCAAGCTAGGCAATACGGATATGTAGATCTCCTCCCTTGTAACTGACCTTGTGTAACCCTAGCCCCCTCCGGTGTCTATATAAACCAGAGGGTTTAGTCCGTAGGACAACAAACAATCATACCATAGGCTAGCTTCTAGGGTTTAGCCTCTACGATCTCGTGGTAGGTCAACTCTTGTAATACTCATATCATCAGGAACAATCAAGCAGGATGTAGGGTATTACCTCCATCAAGAGGGCCCGAACCTGGGTAAACATCGTGTCCCCTGCCTCCTGTTACCATCTGCCTTAGACGCACAGTTCGGGACCCCCTACCCGAGATCCGCCGGTTTTGACACCGACACCCCCCTTCCTAGTAGGAGTAGGAGAAGAAGGAAGAGGGAGAGATAGGGAAGGAAAGGGGGGCGGCCCCCCACCCAATTCGGATTGGGCTTGGGGGGCGTGCCCTCCACCTGGCCGCCTCCTCCTCTCTCCCACTAAGGCCCAATAAGGCCCATTGACTCCCCGGGGGGTTCCTACATATTCTACGAAGATCTTTATTGGTCAAACCGCATAACAACATATGTTGTTCCCTTTGTCATCGGTATGTTACTTGCCCGAGATTCGATCATCGGTATCTCAATACCTAGTTCAATCTCATTACCGGCAAGTCTCTTTACTCGTTCGGTAGTGAAACATCCCGCAACTAACTCATTAGTCACATTGCTTGCAAGGCTTGTAGGGATGTGCATTACCGAGAGGGCCCAGAGATACCTCTTCGATACACGGAGTGAAAAATCCTAATATTGATCTATGCCAACTCAACAAACACCATCAGAGACACCTGTAGAGCATCTTTATAGTCACCCGGTTACGTTGTGACATTTAATAGCACACTAAGTGTTCCTCCGATATTCGAGAGTTTCATAATCTCATAGTCATAGGAACATGTATAAGTTAGGGAGAAAGCAATAGCAATAAACTAAACGATCATAGTGCTAAGCTAACGGATGGGTCAAGTCATCACATCATTCTCTAATGATGTGATCCCGTTCATCAAATGACAACTCATGTCTATGGTTAGGAAACTTAACCATCTTTGATTAACGAGCTAGTCAAGTAGAGGCATACTAGTGACACTCTGTTTGTCTATGTATTCACACATGTACTAAGTTTCCGGTTAATACAATTCTAGCATGAATAATAAGCATTTACCATGATATAAGGAAATATAAATAACAACATTATTATCGCCTCTAGGGCATATTTCCTTCAGCGAGGGGCCAAGCCTCGCGAGGTGGGCGATGCCAAGACCTCCTTGGGGGCGGCCTCACTAGGCTGGCTGCCGAGGAGCGAAGATATCTATGTAGGGCGCACCTCGCAAGGCTCACATGACGTGAGCCATGACGGCCAAGGCCAGGCGGGCGCCAGCGAGCGCAGTGTACTAGTTTCCTCTTTGGTGCTAAGGAGGCAAGCGCAGGCGTGGAGTCCTGAGGAATCAAGCAAAGGTTTCCATATTGGTGCAACAAGACCAAGACCGCTAGGACGGCAGGACAAAGGTCATCGCGAAGCCCACGGCAGCGTCACTACCACAGCCTTTTGCAAGCGAAGACCACTTTTGTCAGGATAACTTGTACTAGTTGTCTCCCTTCGAAATTGGCCGTTGTGGGATCCCTTCCCACCTAACATTTGGGAAGAGGACCAAGGCCACTATAAACAGGACTTAGCCACCACCATAGGGGGGATTATTCAGACCTCCTTCTCACCCACCAGCTAGTTGAGCTCAAGAACACCACACCTCCTGAGGCTGTTCAAAATCAGAACTACGTGCAACCACCAGCACCACCACCACCACCAGGTCGTCCTCATGCATATCATCGCAACGGTAGGGCTGCACCACCACCTGAGGTACGAGATCATGACCATCTTCCTAAACTGAAATTGAGTATTCCACCATTTGAGGGTAGATATGTTCCAGATATATATCTTACTTGGGAGTTAGAAACTGAACAATGTTTTACATGTTTACAATATCCCGAGGAGAGACGTGTTCCTGCTGCTGTTTGTGCTTTCACTAGTTTTGCATGTGTTTGGTGGTCTAAACATTGTAGATTATATCCTATTCCAGCTACTTGGGCTGCTTTGAAAAATGCTATGCGTACTAGCTGGGTTCCACCATATTATCAACTTGAATTGCTTCAAAATTGCAGCGTTTGAGACAAGGAAAAAATTCTGTAGAAGAATATTATCAGGAATTACAAACTGGTATGATTAGATGTGGTATTGTTGAGGATAACGAAGCTATGCTTGCACGTTTTATGGGTGGATTAAATAAAGAGATTCAGACCATTCTAGAGTATAAGGAATATAATAATATCACTTGTTTATTCCATCTTGCTTGCATAGCTGAATGTGAAGTGCACGATCGACATGCATTGGCGCGAACTAACTTTTCTGCAGGTCGACCTTCATCACGGACACTATGTGCATCCTCTACTTCCACACGTTCTGATGCACCGGCGCCTCTGTCGGCTGCCGCCACCAACCATGATACAAGAAAGCGGGCACAACCACCACTATCTGCCAAGAGCACACCTTTTGGGCCTGCACAGAGCTCTTCTTCATCCATGGCATCAACAGGGCAAACGCATGATATTATTTGTCATTGTTGCAAGGGCAGAGGTCATTATGCGAGAGAATGCCCATCTAAGCATGTGATGATTGTTACTGAGGATGGTGGGTATGATTTCGCTAGTGACTATGATGAGGAGACTTTGGCTCTTATACAAGTGAAGAACACAGTGGAGATGATTCTGATCATGAGACACAATACATGGCTGCTAAAGATGCCGACAGGTATGAATGTTTAGTTGCAAAACGTGTTTTGAGTGTGCAGATTACACAAGCTAAGCAAAATCAGAGGTATAATTTGTTCCATACAAAGGGAGTTATGAAGGAACATTCTGTTCGCGTCATCATAGATGGAGGGAGCTGCAACAACTTGGCTAGCATGGAGATGGTGGAGAAGCTATCTCTCACCACAAGACCACATCCTTACTACATCCAATGGTTCAACAACAGCGGCAAGGTGCAGGTAACATGCACTGTTCGTGTGCTTTTTAGTATCTCTACCTATGCTGATTATGTTGATTGTGATGTGGTACCTATGCAAGCATGTTCCTTATTACTTGGTAGACCATGGCAATTTGATAAAAATTCTATACACCATGGTAGAAACAATCAGTATACTCTTGTTCATAAGGACAAAAATATTAATTTGCTTCCTATGACTCCTGATTCCATTTTGAATGATGACATTAATAGAGCTAATAAAGCAAAACAGGTGAAAACTAAGAGTGAAAATCAGATTGTGGCAAAAGAATTTGAGCAACAAATGAATCCTAATAATAAACCATCTAGTGTTACTTCTGAAATTAAATTGAAAAGTGCATGTTTACTTGCCACCAAATCCGATATTGATGATCTAGATTTCAGCAAATCTATTTTCTATGCTTTTGTGTGCAAAGAGGCGTTATTTTCTGTCGAGGATGTACCTTCCTCTTTGCTTATTGTTGTCACTAACATTTTGTAGGAGTTCATTGACGTCTTTCCACAAGACGTGCCACTAGGATTACCACCTATTCGAGGGATTGAGCATCAGATTGACTTAATTCCCGGTGCTTCGCTGCCTAACCGTGCGCCATACCATACCAATCCAGAAGAGACGAAGGAGATTATGCGTCAAGTACAGGAGCTGCTCGACAAAGGTTATATATGCGAATCTCTTAGTCCTTGTGTTGTTCCTACTATACTAGTGCCATAAAAGGATGGTACGTCGCGTATGTGTGTTGATTGTAGAGGCATTAATAATATTACTATTTGTTATCGTCATCCTATTCCTAGGCTAGATGACATGCTTGATGAATTGTGTGGCTCTACAATATTCTCCAAGGTTGATTTGTGTAGTGGATACCATCAAATTCGTATGAAATTGGGAGATGAATGGAAAACAACATTTAAAACTAAGTTTGGATTATATGAGTGGTTAGTCATGCCTTTTGGGTTAACTAATGCACCTAGTAATTTCATGAGATTAATGAACGAAGTTTTACGTGCTTTCATTGGACGATTTGTGGTAGTCTATTTTGATGATATACTGATTTATAGCAGATCTTTGGAGGAACATTTGGAACATTTACGTGTTGTTTTTATTGCTTTACGTGATGCACGTTTGTTTGGTAACCTTGGGAAGTGCACCTTCTGCAATGACCGAGTATCTTTTCTTGGCTATGTTGTTACTCCACAGGGAATTGAAGTTGATAAAGCCAAGATTGAAGCTATTGAGAGTTGGCCGCAACCCAAAACGGTCACACAAGTGAGGAGTTTTCTTGGCCTCGCTGGATTCTATAGGTGTTTTGTGAGAGATTTCAGCACCATTGATGCACCTCTCGATGAGCTTACAAAGAAGGATGTACCTTTTGTTTGGGATACCGCATAGGAAGAAGCATTCATGGTATTGAAAGATAAGTTGACACATGCTCCTTTACTTCAACTATCGGCGTTCTGGGACCAGGGGTGCCCAAACTTGCCTGACTGCGGCCCGTGGCGTGGCTCCATCGACGGCCTGGTATGGCCCAGTTCGGTAGTAACAACACAAGACCCTCGCGAGGGGCCAAGCCTCGTGAGGCGGGCGACGCCAAGACCTCCCTGGGGGCGGCCTCACTAGGATGGCTCCCGTGGAGCGAAGATATCTATGCAGGGCGCACCTTGCGAGGCTCAGATGACGTGAGCCATGATGACCAAGGCCAGGCGGGCGCCAGCAGGCGCGGTGTACTAGTTTCCTCTTTGGTGCTAAGGAGGCAAGCGCAGGCGCGGAGTCCCGAGGAAGCAGGCAAAGGTTTCCATATTGGTGCAATAGGACCAATACCGGCGAGACGGAGGTAATCGCGGAGCCCACGGCAGCGTCACTACGAGAGCCTTTTGCAGGCGAAGACTACTTTTGTTAGGATAACTTGTACTAGTTGTCTCCCTTCGAAATTGGCCATTGTGGGATCCCTTCCTGTCTAACATTTGGGAAGAGGACCAAGGCCACTATAAATAGGACTTAGCCACCACCATAGGGGGATCATTCACACCACCTTCTCACCCACCAACTAGTTGAGCTCAAGAATACCACACCTCCTGAGGCCGTTCATCCACTGTACTAGTTAATCCTCAGCCCCTCGAGGCAATCCACCAAAAGCTGGAGTAGGGTATTACACCGTAAGGTGGCCCGAACCAGGATAAATCTCTGTGGCTCTCGTTCTTTTGGTTCGTCGAGTCAAGTTGTGGAATCGTTGGGCCGGCAGTCGGGGAGTAGGAGTTCTTCGTACGCACCCCAGTGTTCGAACCTCTCAACGGTCTGCGGAGCCCTGAATCCAACATTTGGTGCGTCAGGCGTGCATGAAGGCGCTGTGGGGCTCCGGGCCTTCGCCCCCGCCTTGTGGCAAGTACGGTGGCCGCACAAGTTCAAGCCGAAGATGCCACCTTGCTACGACAGTGCGGCAGACCCGACGAGCTTCCTCTGAGCGTATGAGGAGGCCGTCTGGGCGGAAGGCGGCGACGACAAGGTCATGGCTAATTGGTTCCCCATGGCCCTCACGGGTGTACCGCGCGCCTGGCTTCTCAGTCTGCTGGAGTCTTCTGTGGCCTCTTGGGAGGAGCTGCGAGGCCTCTTCATCGCGCACTTTCCGGCACCGCCGCCCCATGCCGTCGCAGCCCTCCTTAGTGGTTCTCGGGTGCCTCCCTTGGACCGCCATATCAAGCAGTTATTTCGTCAAGCAGGTGCCGCATGCGTGTGACAGGGAGCTCCCCCGGGGTGGGCGGCACCTGAGGCCGACCTCACCTTCGACTCGAAAGACCATCCAATGACCACCGCGGGCGCGGGTGCGCTCCTAATGCTCTGCACCCCCACCATCTGTAATGTGGCGATAAGCAAGACCCTCATCGACGGCGGGGCCGGGCTCAATGTGCTCTCCGTGGAAGCTTTTGGCTTGATCCACATGTCACATGGCCGGCTCCTCCCCAGCAAGCCGTTCTCCAGGGTCGTCGATGCCTCCACCAGCCCCCTGGGGCAAATCCGCCTCCCCGTCACCTTCAGTACCCGCGACAACTACCGCACCGAGCTTATCGACTTCGACATCGCCCGTATCGGTCTCCCGTACAACGCCATCCTCGGGTACCCGGCCTTAGCCAACTTCATGGTAGAGACCCACCCCGCCTACAACATCATGAAGATGCCAGGGAGCAGCGGCGTCCTCACCGTGGTCGGGGACACCAAGGAGGCACTAACGTCTCTCAATCTCGCCTTTAGGGTCGCGCTGCCGCGCCGTCGGAAGCGGGAGAGGTCCTAGAGGCCCCGGGGGCTACTCTGGCGAAGAAGCAGTTGTTCTCTTGGGACCGGGCCAAGATGAAGCAGGTGTCGGTTGACCAAGATGGGGCATCAGGAGCCACCTTCACCATAGGCGCCAAACTCGCCCAGACCAAGAAAATGCGTTGGTCGATTTCTTGCGCGCGAACAAGGAGGTGTTCGCATGGGAGCCCAAGGACCTGGCCGGAGTCCCAAGGGGGGTGATTGAGCATAACCTCAATGTATGCCCCAATGTACACCCGGTGAAGCAGAAGGCATGGTGGCAGTCCATAGAGAAGCAGTCGTTCATTGTCCAAGAAACCCGCAAGCTGCAAGACGCTGGTGTCATTCGGGAGGTGCGATACCCGGAATGGCTGGCGAACCCCGTCATGGTCCCTAAGAAAGGCGGGAAGGAACGCATGTGCGTCGACTTCACCAATCTCAACAAGGCATGCCCTCAAGACCCCTTCCCACTACCGCGCATCGACCAGATCATCGACTCCACTGCCGAATGCGACTTGTTGTGCTTCCTGGACACATTCTCAGGGTATCACCAAATCAAGATGGCAATGCAAGATGTTGAAAAGACGGCCTTCCTGACCCCGTGCGGGGTGTAATGCTACACCTGCATGCCCTTTGGGTTGTGTAACACTGGGGCGACCTTCCAACGGCTCATGCACATCGCCCTGGGCCAGCAGCTCGGGAGAAACATTGAGGCCTATGTCGACGACATAGTGGTGAAATCTCGGGAGGCAAGGACCCTCATTCAGGACTTGGAAGAGATGTTCGCTAGCCTGCGTAGGGTGTACTTGCACCTCAACCCGGAGAAATGCGTGTTTGGCGTCCCCTCCGGCAAGTAGTTCGGCTTTCTGGTATCACACAGGGGGATCGAGGCAAACCCGGAGAAGGTCAAGGCAATAGAAAGGATGAGCCCGCCATAGACCCTCAAGGAAATGCAGAAGCTGGCGAGCTGCGTGACCGCGCTAGGACACTTCATCTCCAAGCTGGGGGAGCATGCCCTCCCATTCTTTAAGCTGATGAAGAAGAAGTGGTCGTTCGAGTGGACTCCGGAGGCCGATGTTGCATTCCAAGATCTCAAGAGATACCTCACCAGCCCGTCGGTGATGGTAGCGCTGCGCCCACTCGAGCCCCTGGTGCTCTACCTGGCCGCCACACCGCACTCAGCCAGCGTGGCCCTGGTGGCTGTCAGGAAGGAGCACCAGTCCAGGGGCCTGCCACACGACTTCGTGCCCTCGGTCAAGACGGCGTAGCCTCAAGGCGACACTCCCGAGGACCTGGCAGCAACAACAGGCAACCAAGCCCCTGAGGTCCGCCAGCCTCAGGAGGTGTCTCAGCCACAGGAAGTATCGGCCTGCACCGACGATCCTGCCCTTGTCGAGCACCCGGTTTACTTCATCAGCACGGTGCTGCGGGACGCACGAGCATGCTACCCCATGCCACAGAAGCTCTTGCTCGCGCTCCTCCTCGCCTCGCGCAAGCTACGCCACTACTTCCAAGGACACCCCATCAAGGTCGTTTCGGTCTACCCACTGGAGAGGGTAATCCGGAGCCCCAATGCCGCAGGTAGGGTCGCCTAATGGAACATCGAACTGCAGGCATTTCAGCTGGAGTTCAGCACCACCAGGGTCATCAAGGGGGCTACGCTCCTGGACTTCGTGGCAGAATGGACCGATGCCCCAGGACCAGAGCAGGTGAGGACCGAACGCTCTCACCAGGGGATGAAGCACCAGACGGCTGGGTCATGTACTTAGACGGCGCCTTCGCTCGACAGGGCGCGGGGGCTGGAGCCGTGCTCATTTCGCCTACTCAAGACTAGCTCTACTACGCCATGCAACTTTGCTTCCAACACAGCGAAAAGGTCTCCAACAACATCGTGGAGTACGAAGGCTTGATCGCCGGCCTCAAAGTCGTAGCTGCTTTGGGTGTCAAGCGCCTCACTATCAAGGGTGACTCTCAGCTCCTCGTCAACTTCTCCAACAAAGTGTACAAGCCGAAGGATGAACACATGGAGGCATACTTGGTGGAGGAACGCAAGATGGAGAAGCAATTTCTGGGCCTGGAGCTGCAGCACGTGCCCCGTGGCACGAACAAGGAAGCCGACGATATCGCCAAGAGGGCATCTAGGCGCCAACCACAGGAATCTGGTGTCTTCGAAGAATGGCTCTTCAAGGCCCTTAGCAGCCCCTCCTGTTGCGGAGCCGGCGTTGCCTCGGGAGGAGCTCCCACCAGCACCAACCTCTGGAGCTTCGGCCTGCGGCCCGACCTCAGGAGCGCGCTTGCTCCTTGCGCTCGAGCCTCAGGAGGGGTGCTAGACCGAAGAATTCAAGGCGTACCTGCTTCAGGGGACTCTTCTGGAGAAGGAAGAAGACGGCGAACACATAGCTCGGCAGGCCACACCCTACTCATTCAGGACGTTGAGCTTTAGTGAAAACGACCAAACGATGTTTCCTTGCGATGCATCTCCAGGGAGCAGGGGCACGAGATGTTAGCCGACATACACGGCGCAGACTGCGGGCATCATTCGTCATCACGCACCCTCGTGGGCAAGGCGTTCCGCAGCGGATTCTACTGGCCCATGACGCTACCGACGCAGCTGAGCTGGTGAGATCATGTGAAGCCTGCCAGTTCCATGCCAAGCAAATCCACCAGCCCGCCCAGGGCCTCTAGACCATCACACTCTCGTGGCCGTTTGCCGACTGGGGGCTGGACATCTTGGGTCCATTCCCCCGAGCGCCCGGGGGCTACCGCTACCTCTACGTTGCCATCGACAAGTTTACCAAATGGGCGGAGGTGGAAGCACTCCGCACCATCCCGTCCGGCTCGGCGGTCAAGTTCATCAAGGGCCTCGTGAGCCGCTTCGGAATCCCTAACCGCATCATCACCGATAACGGCTCGCAGTTCACTAGCAACCTCTTCAAACATATTGTGCTAACCTTGGAACGCAGATATGCTATGCCTCAGTAGCGCACCCAAGGAGCAATGTCCAGGCTGAGCGCGCCAACACGGAGGTCCTGAGTGGCCTCAAGACAAGAACGTTCAAGAAGAAGCTCGAGGCATGCGGCAGGGGCTGGCTCGATGAGCTCCAGTCCGTGTTGTGGTCCGTCCACACCACTGCGGCCAAGCTGACCGGCGAAACTTAGTTCTTCCTCGTCTACGGAGCTGAAGCGGTTCTCCCACATGAGGTCAGGCATCCTACCGCATGGGTCTTGGCGTTTGATGAGGCGCCTCAGGACGTCGAGCGAGGGATGGACCTCGTGCTGGGGGAGGAAAGCCGCCGTCAAGCCTCGCTCCGAGTGGCAAGGTACCAGTAGGCGCTGCGGCGGTACCATTGCCACAGCGTCCGCTCCAGGATGCTCGAGGTGGGAGATCTCGTCCTAGGGCGGGTGCTCTCCAGGGAAGGGCTGCATAAGCTCTCACCCATGTCGGAGGGCTCGTTTAGGGTCGCCCGCGACTCCAGGCCTGGCGCCACGCACTTGGAGATGCAGGACGGGATCCCCATCCAGAATGCCTGCAACATCTAGCACCTCCGGAGGTTCTACCCATGAAGCAAGGCCCCGTGCCTGTGAGGTCTATGCTCGTGACACTCTCACGTAATAATGAGTGGGGTTGTACATGCCCCGGAGTCTCCAGAGTGCCGCCCTCCGGCCTCGGGGGCTCCCTCCCATGTCCTAGGTGCATCACTTAGCTCCGCACTGGTGAGAAGACTAGACTAAGTGCCAGACGCGGCTGTTCATTTGCTTTCTGTATCTGGTTTGCAACCTTTTAGTGAATTTGGAGTTCGCCTGCTTTCAGTTGCCTGACCGACTTCCCTCTCCGTTTTCTGTTTTGCGTTTTTGTCCTGGTTCTGGAGGAGCGGCAGTCGCCCGTCGCTCCTTCTCGCGCGCCTCGCGCGTGGGGGCTGGGCGGGTGTGTGCGAGCAACTGGCTCGCCCCGCGCAGCAAACACACTTTGCCATAGCCCCGCTCCTTCGGAGCTTCGACTTTTTCTATCCTCGCGAGACGCCCTCGAGCAAGCTCGTGATCTACGCACCCTCCCGATGTCCATGCCCCCCGGGTACTGCGGCGTGGTGCATAGAGCCATGATTGGCTCTCTCCTGAGGGGTCGTGCAAAGAAGTATAAGACACCCGACAGAGCTTTCTAATTGCTCCGTAGCCTCGCGACACCCCCTGAGGTCGGAGACTCCCGAGCTAACAGCAAGAAGGGCCTCACCAGATAGTGGGATGCACGCGCCCTCACGAGGAGGGGAACTACCACAAGCGTATCAAGCTAAGTATCCTACCGTACGCATCGGAGCAATAAACATAACATAACAACATAAATACCATAGTTCATTACACACCCCCACAGGGCCACATGCTTGTTTTTTAAAATGCAGGAAGAAAAGAAAGGATAAACAAAAGCGGCATGCACAACCGCAGCAGCTCACGAGGGTTGGCTCCAAGGGCCCCCAGGCTCAGCCAGAGCCTTCCTCGCGCTTCACCGGAGCACCCGGGACGACCCGCCACCATCCTCGAAGCGAGCCCGGTAGCGTGGCGGCTGGTCATAGCCGCCGCTACTGGTGCTCTCGCTGGAGGAGGTGTCGCCGCCGTTGGACGAGTCACGACCGTCGCCAAGGACGAGATCGCCTTCCGTGCAATCACGGCCGTCGTCAAGGCCCAGCCCACCGTTGTCGTCGCTGTCTTTGGGGCAGCACCCTGCGCGGCGACCATCTTCCCCAAACACCCTCAAGTAGAGGGTCGCGATGCCGTTGTACTTGAACTCGAGAGTGCACCTCCTGCTCAGGCAGCGCGCGCGGGCGAACGTCTGCCAGCCGCGGGCAAGGACCGCATTGCCCGTGGCGAAAACCTCCACTGTGGCCCACGAGGCCTTGTTGCAGCAACCGTCGGCTTGCAACCAGAAGTCGTCGAGGCTCGCGGCTGGTAGCTCGCCGGCAGAGGAGCACGGGAGCTGGAGCCTGGTGCCGGCCGGCCGCTCCGACCACACAACGAACTCCGGGAGCCCCTCCGCCGAATGGAAGCGCGGCTGAGGGAGTCCTGGGCTAAGGGGTCCTCGGGCGTCCGATCTATTGGATATGGGCCGGACAGATGGGCCGTGAAGATACAAAGACCGAAGACTCTGCCCTTGTACGGATGGGACTCTCCTTGGCGTGGAAGGCAAGCTTGGCGGCCAAATATGAAGATTCCTTTCTCTGTAACCGACCTTGTGTAACCCTGGATCCCTCATGTCTCTATATAAACCGGAAGGCTAGGTCCATAGATAGATCCTCATAATTATAGTCAGGCTAGACTTTTAGGGTTTAGCCGTTACGATCTCATGGTAGATCAACACTTGTAATACTCATATTCATCAAGATCAATCAAGCAGGAAGTAGGGTATTACCTCCATAGAGAGGGCCCGAACCTGGGTAAACATTGTATCCCCCGTCTCTTGTTACCATCGATCCTAGACGCACAGTTCAGGACCCCCTACCCGAGATCCGCCGGTTTTGACACCGACATTGGTGCTTTCATTGAGAGTTCCACTGTGCCGTCCCCAAAAGGTTCGATGGCTCCTTCAATCATCTACAACGATGCTGTCCAAGGGGAAGTCTTCCTCCTCAGACAGATCTTCGTATTCGGTGGCTTCGCACTGCGGGCCAACTCGCTTGGCCATCTGGAGCAGATCGAAAGCTATGCCCCTGGCCACCAGGTCAGATTCGGAAGCTTGAACTACATCACAGATATCCATGGAGACTTGATCTTCGACGAATTCGAGACCACGGCAGCCGCTCCCTGCCACCATGATGAACATGACCTAAATCTAACATCGGTCCATACGCAGGAGATAGTACCTATAGCTACTCTAGCCATAGATCCGGAGCAGATTGCGCCATCCGAACACAGGAAGCTCAACCCCGCCGCGGAAGCCGCGGACTCAGCGGCGTTGGAGCCGCACACAGACTTAACTTCAAGTGACATCTATGTCACCGGAACTACGTACCCGTCTCAGGCTACAGGTTCTGAACTATGCGCGTCTGCGCATATCGAGCACGATCGGTCATTGATCGCCGAATTCAGCGCGGCGGACATCTTCCGGCATTCGCCTCTGGGCGACAGGCTAAACTCGTTAAGAGCACTATCCTTAGCAGGGGGCTCACAGCCGAACTGTATCCGGTTCGAACTGGAGATTGATAACGGAGAATTTTGCTTCCCACCCACCGCCCACTTCATACACACTGTCGAAGATTTAACCGACACGCTTGAGTACAGCTCCGAAGACATCGACGGTATGGACGATGATGCCGATGAGGAACCGGGCCAAGACCCACCGTTTACCGAACACTGGATAGCCACCTCTTCCTACGACGTATACATGGTGGATACACCTAAGAGAACTAACGACGACCAGAAAGAAGATCTAGTTGAGGACAAACCTCCGATGATACAACCAAAACACCAGCGTCAGCAGCACCACTCTAAGTCGCGTCATGGAATAGTCGGCGATACGGGCACAGGGGAAAATAACACTTTGGAAGGTGCCGAAGACAACAAAGACCTCGTCGATGCAGCTGCTGTACAAAACGAATGGGAAGACAGGCAAGTTAGCCCTGATGGACAGGCTGCGCACGAAGACTCGGAGGACAGTAATTATCTTCCGCTTTCCGAGGATGAGGCGAGCCTTGGCAGCGAGGATTTCATCGTGCCTGAGGAACCTCAGGAGCAGGAGCGCTTTAAATGCCTGCTAATAGCCACAGCAAGGAGCCTGAAAAAGAAACAACAGCAACTTCAAGCTGACCAAGATCTGCTCAACGACAGATGGACTCATGTCCTGGCAGCCAAAGAACACGGCCTCAATCGCCTAGCAAAAAGCTACTCTAAGCGCAAATTACTGCCTTAGTTCGACGACGAGGCACAGGAGCACATACCATCATCGCGCAATGCGGCTGACCAACCACCACATGGTCAGGATAAAGCGGCAGCTTAAGCCGAACACCAGCCAGCCCTGCCTCATCATAAAGGCAGAGGCAAAACAGCTCGAGGTCATCCATATGACCTTCGACAAGACCTGGATAACAGAACATGACATACCAGATTGATCTACGGATCGCAAGGACGTGCCTCGACATGCGACGATGGCTATCTAGTCGCACGTAACAAGCCTAGTCACTCCCGGGCCGAAAACCGCAGACTGACTCCATTGGAGTTACGTCGCAATGTGTCCCAACATAGAGGCGCCGCACACCCCCTTTGCTTCACATACGAAGTAATGGAGCACGAATTACAAAGGGTTTAAACCCATAAATATAGAGTCATATGATGGAACAACTGATCCCATGGTATGGATTGAGGATTTCCTTCTCCATGTCCATATGGCCCGTGGCGATGAACTTCATGCCATCAAATACCTCCCGTTAAAACTCAAAGGTCCAGCTCGACACTGGTTAAATGGTCTGCCCGAAAATTATATTGGCAGCTCGGAGGATTTGGAAGATGCCTTCCGCGACAACTTCCAAGGCACATATGTTCGGCTGCCAGACGCCGATGACTTAAGCCATATAGTTCAATAGCCCGGAGAATCAGCCAGGAAGCTCTGGACTAGGTTCTTAGTTAAAAAGAACCAAATCATCGACTGTCCGGATGCGGAAGCCCTAGCATCCTTCAAACACAGCGTACGGGATGAGTGGCTTGCCGGCCACATCAGTCAAGAAAAACCAAAATCCATGTCAGCCCTTACCGATCTGATGACCTGCTTTTGCACGGGAGAAGACAGCTGGCTCGCTCGTATAAGAAACAGTGCCAACGATCCGGGCTCTTCCGAAGTCCGAAATGGCAACGGCAAACCTCGACGCAGCAAACACAAATGTCACAATGATAACGAAAGAACGCGTGACACAACGGTCAACGCTGGATTCAGCGGCCCCAAACCCAGTCAACGTAAAAAACCATTAAAGGCAAACAGATATGAGCCATCCACCTTAGACAAGATATTGGATCGACCCTGCCAGATTCATGGCAACCCCGGTAAGCCAGCCAATCACACCAACAGAAGCTATTGGGTCTTCAAACAGGCCGGCAAGCTCAACACGAACATAAGGGGAAAAGACCGCCCAGTGATAGCGATGACGAAGAGATTCACCAACCAAATACCGGGGGTCAGAAGCAATTTCCCCCCGAGGTAAAAACGGTGAACATGGTATACATGACACACGCCCCTACAGAGGAGCATGAGACGTACTCCCTCTGGACTGAGGATCATACTACGTTCCCTCCAGCCGGAATATAAGTCGGCCTTATTAAACCGCATACCTTGTCGGCCATTAAGCCGACGGTCTCTCCATTCACCAGGAGCGACCAATTATGGAGCTGGACTAGCAGTTCGGCCTCCGCCGTCCACCTCATACACCTGCAAAATCCATATCGTGTTGTAAGTGCATCTAGTGCCCCTTAGTGATTTTGGTGTATTGAAGACTTATAGGTTAAGGGACTAATGCGTTTGTGAGTGTACACAGGTCTATAAGTCTATGAGGAGTTTGATATTTACAGAGAAAGTCGACCCCTAAAAATGAAGTTCTTCGACTGAAGACTTTGAATCTTTGAAGACTTCCTGAAGACTTTGAAAGTGAAGAAATTGGTGTGACCTTGAAGACTTGGTATTCATTCGAGGAACATGAAGCATGAAGACTTTTGTTTTCGTAGTTTCATTTTCTCTTCCTTGAGTCATAGGAAACACCATACTGTTAAAGGGGGTCGAGGAAATACTAAGGAAAAATTTCCATGTGATGCTCAACTCAAAATCCTACACCTACCAATCCCTTCGAGTGAAGCCATTGGAAATCTCATACAGTCCAGTCATATTCTTCAGCGACAGATACCAAGCTCTTCTGGTCTCTGAGGAATTTGTTCTGACTGAGGAGTTAGGAATTCGCCAGTGCGGATTGCCTACACAGTGAGGAACATGATAGCCCTGAGGATTTTGCTACTCAAAATTCCGACTGTTGCTGTGCTATGCGCCAGCTATCCCAAAATATATATCCATCTAATGGTCATATCATTGAAGGGCATTTATGTCTTATCATGTCGGGCTGCTCCCTAGGCTATAAATAGCCGCCCCCCTACAACCACTAGCTGGTTGGCTGTTCCAAGAGAAACTGACACTTGTCATTTGAGAGCAACCCATCCTCTGAGGACTTTGAGCAAAAATCATCAAGTGAGGAAAAACTCAAACCCAAACACCTACAAACCCCAAGTGATTGAGCATCACTGAAGAGATTGATCTTGCATGGATCCGACGCTTGTTACCTTTGAAGACTGTGCTTCTTCCAGACGGTTAGGCATCATGGTCTAGAGCATCCAAGAGGAATTGTGGATCGCCAAGTGACCAAGTTTGTGAAGGTTTGGAAGTCGCCTGAAGACTTACCACGAGTGATTGGGCGAGGTCTGTGTGACCTTAGCTCAAGGAGAATACGGTGAGGACTTGGTGTCCTGAGCTGCGTGCTCAGGACTGGGTGTCCGGGACTGTGTGTCGTCGAGTTTAAATACCCAGCTGCTCCAACCAGACGTACAACTGAGACAGCAGTTGGAACTGGTCTACCAGATCATTGTCTTCACCAAGCTTACTGGTTCTATTTCCTCAACTCTTTCATTTCCTCATAACTGTGTTGTGTGCTTGTTCATATCTGTGTTTGAAGACTTTGACTGAAGACTTTCTCAATTTCCTCAGTTCAATTTCTTCAATCTGTTTGTCTTCATCCTGTGTTATCCTATGATTACGCTTTCAGTACTCTGTGCTTGTCTTCATTTCATCATGATGACCATGCTTGTCTTCAGTTATGTTTACTTTTGAGTACTTATTCCACTGTTACTAGTTCTTCACTAAGGAATTTCCTCACCGGCAAATTCCTTAGTGAAGAATTCATAAAAATCGCCTATTCACCCCCCTCTAGTCGATATAACGCACTTTCAAGTGGTATCGGAGCAAGGTACTCCCTTGTTCTGTGTGATTTTGGTTTAACCGCCTGGAGTTTTAGTTATATTGACCGCAGGTATTAAGAAAGTGACATGCCCCATCTTTGACGGTCATGATTATCCCAAGTGGAAGGCCATGATGAGGAAGCGCCTCATGGCAATGAACAGCGAGTTGTGGACCGTCACTGAGATTGGTCTTACCGATCTATGCAAGATGGCGGACACTGATGATATTCGCAAGTACACTCGACTTGACATCATGGCGAAGGATATCATCTGTTCCTGCCTATCCAGAGATGAATTCAGGCGCATTATGCATCTTTGCAATGCAAAGCTTATCTGGGACAGAATCTCTGACGTCTATGAAGGTCATCGAACTTGTCATGATCCCTGGTTTGAGGATTTCAAGGAATCACTCAAAACAATGACTTTCGAACCTGAACCATCATCTTCTGCACCATGCCTCATGGCAAAAGGTGCCAAGGTAACCAAATGTTCCTCATCCGAGTCTAGTGATGATGAATCTGATGATGATTTTGGACCTAGCTATTCTAAACTTGCTAAGATTGTTGTAAAACAACAAAGGGCTTTAGAAAAGGTTCAAAACATGCTAGACAAAAGTGATGATACGTTGGGTGAAGAAACGGATCGCACTGAAACTTTGACTGGAAATCTTCAGAGACTTCAGTCCAAGCTTGACAATCTTCAAAGTCATCATAACACTCTCTTATCGGATCATGAGAAGCTTTCTTATGAATTTCTTCAAAGAAAGCAAGACCTTGAGAAGCTAAGAGTGAGTTATGAAGATCTTCAGAAGGAGCGCGATTCATTACTTGTTCAACAAATCAGCGCTTCTCAGGAAGAATTTGTTCCTCCATGCTTCAAGTGCATTGAACGTGAATCTACTAATTCTTCACCTGAATGTTCAAATGCTGCTAATGTTTCAAATTCTTCACATGCCTCTGCTATCACTAATTCCTCATCTGAGGACATTGCTAGTATCACTGACGATGCAGGGCTGAAGGAATTGTACATGACAGGCATGTACAAAAGCCTCAAAGGGCATCAGACTCTTTGTGATGTGCTTAAAAAGCAGATCCTCAACGGAAACCCTAGGAAAGAGGGTATTGCCTTTGAAAGGAAACTTAATGCTGATGGTACATATTGGAAGCCTGAGTAGTACCCCAAAACTACATGGGTTGCTGCAAAGGGACCTCCAGTTGATCCATCTAATTTATCTATATTTGCATGTGAATCTCCTCGTTCTGATGATGAGTCATTTGACTCCAACTATAAACTGTTCAAAAATCAGAATGGTGAAGTATTTGCTAGATATGTTGGCACTAATTGCAGGAACGGTCCTCCTATGAAGAAAATCTGGGTTCCCAAAAGATGCCTTGAAAATCTTCAGGTGAATGTCATCATGACGCCACGTGTGAAGAATAGGAACCCCAGATCAAATTCTTCATATGGACCAAATTTTTCATATGGATCCAAGTCCTCATACGGACCAAACTCCTCACATGGATCATATTCCTCAAAAGGATCAAAGTCCTCATATGAACATCATCGTACTAACCCGTCTGTTTCGCAGGGAAGATCTAAGGATTATGGATATGTGCATTATTTTTCAAATCATTATGTCCATAAGTCCTCGAAGAATTTCTCTGCTTACTATTATGCTTACTCTAACCCCTCTTATGTGAAACGAAATGGACTGGCTTCTATGCCATCCTTCTCGTATGGAGCTCGCAGAATGATGAACTCTTTGCCACCCCTTCAGATGTGGGTGGTGAAGAAAAAGAACTAATCTCTTCTGCAGGGCCAGGTCTCCAAACGTATGTAATCGTGTGAAGAATTTGCTGGAGACCTGAGCATGCCTGATAGGACACAGGCTAATCATGAAGAAATGAACCTTCATTTCTCACGTCCTCATATTGCTTTATCTGTTCTTTTGCTTGATGAAATTGATCTGATGAATTGATGTCATATTCTTCACTGATGAAGTATATGAGTTTGTAAGCTGCACTAATTCATCTGCAGGATGATCAACCCAAAGCCACTGAGTGGGTCCTCGATAGTGGATGTACAAATCACATGACTAGTGACAAGAATCTATTGATGGATGCTCCATTATCTCCGTCGCATCTGAAGCATATCATCTTTGCTGACAAAGGCAAAAGTCAGGTATTGGGTCTAGGTAAGGTTGCGATCACAAAGGATCGACACATGGACAAAGTCATGCTTGTCGAGTCCTTAGTATACAACCTCATGTCTGTCTCAATGTTTTGCGATCTCGATATGGTTGTTGTCTTTGGCAAGTACCGTTGTGTTGTGGTTATGGAAGCTGACAATTCCAAAGTCTTCAAAGGCTATAGGAGAGGAGACCTGTATATTGTTGATTTCTCTACAGGACCACAACCAGCCGTGTGCCTACTTGCAAAAGCTTCAGAAGGCTGGCTCTGGCATCGACGACTTGGTCATGCAGGCATGAGGAATTTGCACACTCTTGCGAAGAAGAAGCATGTCATTGGCATTGCGAATGTCATATTCCTCAAGGATCACCTATGCGGAGCCTGTGAAGCTGGGAAGATGACAAAGGCTAAGCATCCAGCGAAGACTATCATGACCACTACTCGTCCATTTGAACTGCTTCACATGGATCTCTTCGGTCCTAATCATTATTCTGTTGTTTCAAATGATGCATCTCAATATGGCTTTGTTATTGTTGATGATTACTCTCAATACACATGGTACACATTGTTACTTACAAACATGAAGTGCAGGAAGTCTTCAAACGATTTTCCTCGAGGGCTTCAACCAACTTTGGTGTGAAGATCAAGCACATCAAAAGTGACAATGGAACCGAGTTCAAGAATTCTGGTCTAGATGACTATCTTGATGAACTTGGTATTACTCATGAGTTATCTGCTCCTTACACTCCTCAGCAGAACGGCGTCACGGAGCGCAAGAACAGGACTCTTGCTGAGATGGATCGCACTATGCTTGATGAATACAAAACGCCTCGTCGGTTCTGGATTGAGGCAATTGATACTGCATGCCACATCATCAATAGAGTATATCTTCACAAATTCTTCAAGAAGGCTGCCTATGAACTCCTCACTGATAAGAAACCCAATGTAAGTTATTTCAAAGTCTTCGGTGCTAAATGTTGGATTAGAGATCCTCATCACAACTCAAAATTTGCACCGAAAGCACATGAAGGTTTTATGCATGGTTACTTACAGGACTCGCACACCTGTAGATGTGCGGTTCATTGAAACTAATGGCTCGCAAAGAGAGCACCTACCTACTGTGATAGATGAACCAGCACCTGAGGAAACTATCAAGTTCAAGGCTACCGAGGATGTCATTCCTACTGAAGAATCTGCTGAAGAATTCATTCCAGAACATGAAGAACGTCGAGCTAATGCACCTGAAGAAAATACTGAAGAATATGGTGCTGAAGAGAATGCTGATCAAATTCCTCAATGACAACCAGCTCATCCTCGCATTGCAAAAGAAGTGCAAGTTGAAAAGATCATCAATGACATCAAAGCGCCAGGTCCTCTCACACACTCAAAAGCTTCACATTTATCTAACTTTTGTGGGCACTATGCTTTTGTCTCTATCACAGAGCCCACTAAGGTATATGAAGCATTTCTGGAGCCTGAGTGGATTCAGGCCATGCAAGAAGAATTACATCAGTTCGAGCTCAACAATGTCTGGGAACTGGTCAAACGTCCAGATCCTCGCAAGCACAATATCATTGGCACAAAGTGGATCTACCGCAACAAGCAAGATGAAAATGGCCTTGTGGTGAGGAATAAGGCATGGCTCGTAGCTCAAGGCTACACATAGGTTGAAGGAATTGACTTCGATGAAACTTTTGCACATGTTGCTAGACTTGAGGCTATTCGCATATTACTTGCTTATGCTAACCCTCATGATATCACTTTATATCAAATGGATGTCAAAAGTGCATTCCTCAATGGTAAGCTTGAGGAAGAAGTATATGTTGCTCAACCCCCAGGTTTTGAAGATCCGAAGAATCCTGACAAAGTCTTCAGACTCAACAAGGCCCTCTATGGCCTCAAGTAGGCCCCACGGGCGTGGTATGACACATTGAAGGAATTCTTCATGGAGAAAGGCTTCAAACCCGGTTCACTCGACCCTACTCTTTTCACTAAATCTTATGATGGTGAATTGTTTGTGTGCCAAATATATGTTGATGATATTATCTTTGGTTGTACTGATCAACGTTATAGTGATGAATTTGCCTATATGATGATTGAAGAATATCAAATGTCTATGATGGGAGAGTTGAAATTCTTCTTAGGTCTTCAAATTCATCAACAACGCAATGGCATATTCATATCTCAGGAGAAATACCTCAAGAATGTACTGAGGAAATTCGGCATGCAAGATTGAAAAGGCGTCAAAATTCCTATGCCCACAAATGGCCATCTGTGCACTGATGAAAATGGTATCGACTTTGATCATAAGGTATACCGCTCCATGATTGGCTCTTTATTGTACTTATGTGCATCTAGGCCAGACATAATGCTTATTGTTTGCATGTGTGCCCGATTTCAAGCTACACCGAAGGAATCACACCATAAGGCTGTGAAGCATATTCTTCGATATCTAGCTCACACACCAACACTTGGATTATGGTACCCCAAGGGCTCGGCTTTTGATCTCATTGGATATTCTGACTCTGACTATGCTGGTGATTGTGTGGACCACAAGTCAACATCTGGTACATGTCATTTCCTTGGATGATCTTTGGTCTGTTGGTCCTCGAAGAAACAGAATTGCGTATCACTATCTACTACTGAAGCTGAGTATATTGCCGCTGGTTCTTGTTGTGCTCAATTGCTATGGATGAAGCAAACTCTCAAGGACTACGGCGCCGTCAACATGAAGAATGTGCCTCTCTTCTGTGACAATGAGAGTGCCATCAAGATTGCTCACAACCCAGTTCAACACTCGAAGACTAAGCACATTCATATTCGTCATCATTTTCTTCGTGATCATGTGTTGAAGGGCGACATTTCTATTGAGCATGTGAAGACTGAAGAACAACTAGCCGATATCTTCACAAAGCCCTTGGATGAGAAGAGATTTAGCAACTTGCGGTGTGAGCTAAATATCCTAGAATCTTCGAATGTTCTTTGAAAAGGACACTCATCCTAACACGTATGCAAAATTGATGACTTAGATGTGCAACACATGAAGAAACGTTTTTTCTTCAATCAATGAAGAATAATAGTCTTAGTGTGAAGAAATTAATGAAGAATTTAATTCTCAGAACCCTACGATAATTGTACGCGGTGTCTGAAATCATCATTCTTATACGGTGGGTCACGCCACCACCAAAAGTTGAAATTCCTCAATTGTTCATATTCTTCAACTTTGCATTGTCTTCACTGTTTCCGTCGTTTTTCTTCATTGGCTATATATATATATATATATATATATATATGTGTGTGTGTGTGTGTGTGTGTGTGTGTGTGTGTGTGTGTGTGTGTGTGTGTGTGTGAGTTTATGTCCTCTACAGTATTCACTTATTGCTAATTTTTCAAGTTGGTCTTTCTGCTAAGTGAATGTGATCGGACCCTTTCCTCCTCTATGCTATACTCAACCCAATCTGTTCACAAATTCTTCATGTGCGTTCTATTTGAAACTCGTTCAAAATCTTCACTATGTCCTTGTCAGCTGAAGAAATTGCGAATGGAACTTTAAAACCTATCTTATCTAAATTTTCGGCTTTGCCGCTCAATCCGTTCTGCATCCCACGATACACTTATCCATTCACCCACGATTGCACACGATCTCCACCTCTCAGTACATGGGTGACACATGTCAAGCGAATGAGAAGGGTCAGGGGCACGTTCGTCCAATTTCTTCGGGCGAACAGTTTTTCACCGTGCCTATAAATACCCCTCTTTCCCTTCCTCACTTCCTTTACTCCGCTCGACCTCTCTCCAGCTCGAGCTTCTCAAACCCTAGCGCCACCGCTACTTCATCGTCGCCGGTGAGGAAGAGCTTCACTGCCTCAACCTCATCGCCGCCGTACTCGCGCCGGCGGTGGAAATCTTCACTCCGCTGCCACCGTAGCCGTCTTCCTCCACTGTGTTAGGGCGTGGAAGATCTACACAGACGAACTTCACCTCTCCACCTCACTGTTCGCCGTGTTCTTCATCCAGGGTAATTAAAAGTTACTTTTACTACCCTCGTTGATTCGAATGATTATCTACAAAATCTTCAAAGGTGTTTTTCTTCATATCGTCACACACTAAAACACCTCACATATCATCTGTTCATGATTCATTTCTCTAAGCTATGTTTTTCTTCAAGATTCCTCAAATGTGTGGATTTATGATCTACACATCTCTGGAACCTAAGACAAAGAACGCTTAGTGAAATTCTTCAAGACTCATCTGGTCAAATTCCTCAAACTTGTTCTTTTTACAAAACCTTCTGAGAACGCATATGACCTCTTCAAATTCCTCGCAACTATACTCTGTTCACAGGTACTCATGTCAGCCACTGAATCACTAGGTTCTCATCAACTTAACTCATTTGTGGCGTTCCTCGAAGATAAGTTGCATACTTCTTCAGAGAATTCAATTGTTCAAATTCCTCAACTGAAGAAAATGGCCACGTGCCAAAGGACTACAGGCACCTCTATTGCCTCAGGAGCTTCAGCTAGTTCCTCAGCTGCACCAAATTCCTCAATGGGACCCTCTCTACTGAAGACAAAGGCCACTGCTGGACGAGGTCCTCGCCCAAGTCCTCAGAAGAAGCAGGTCGCCTTCCAAGTGCCGTCTGAAGAAGACGAAGCTGATGTTGATGAACTTGCTGAAATCATCAGAGATAGGCAAGTCAGGGCCGCTAGAGCCAAGGGAACAAATGTGCCACTTCTTTTGGATCCCAAGTTGATCCTCGAATACATTGATGTTTGGCACAAGAACCCCAACACTCTCATGCCTGATTTCAAGCTGACTCCTGGCCAAAGTCACATGCTGACCCATTTCATCCAAGAAGAAAAATGGAAATATGAGAAGGCCAAGCAGATCAAGAAAGCACAATACAAGAAGGAGAAATTTCTGAAGAACAACATTGTCGCTATGACAACTGATGAACTTGTAAAAATCCAATCTGAAATCAAAACCCTCAGCGATGACTTCAAAGCCTACTATGCTGATTGGCAAGGAGCCAAAGTCAGATTTGTAAAGATAATTGAACAGTTCACTTTCAAATGTTGTTGCCCCAACACAACAAGAAATTCCTCAGGCTGAAGCATCTGCTCAGCTGACTGAAGAACATGCCAGCACCATTGATGAAAATCAGGCTGCTGAAGAAAATGTGAGTTCCAGGGCTGATGACTGCATTCCAGCCGCTGAAGAAATTGCCAGGGCATCCACTAGTGGTGCGCCTGAAGAAACTGAAGAAATCAGGGCAACTGCATCAGTTGTGCCTGAAGAAAATCAACCAGATTCCTCTGCTCCTCCTGCGCCAACACCAACTCCGATCCTTCCATCTGCATTAGATGTGAAGAAGACCAAGGCTGCAGAGCGTGCAGCAGTGAAGAAAAGGAAAGCATCAGCTACTTCAGATTCTTCAGCTCCGAAGAAGATGAAGCCTTTGACCAGTTCATTTGCTAATCTCATTGATGATGTTCCAATCTCAACCATGCCATCAAAGGACCTTGTTCCTTTTGGTGAAGAATATGAGATCCCTAGCGGATCTGATGAAGAAAATCATTCTGCTGCTTCGTCAGAGCAGATTGATGAAGAAATTGAAGTGGATGCGATCCCTTCAACACCAGTTATTTCCTCGCCTATGCCTCAGTTCACAGCTGAAGAGGCTGGTATTGAAGAAATGGAAGATGAAGATATGGACGTTGGCTGCTCCACACCAGTAATAAGTGATGAATTCTGGGAAAGTCAGCATCCAAACTCTCCAATGTTCACACCGTTGCAGCAAATACCTCAGTCACCTGCACAAACTGTTCAAATGGGCTCTGAAGAAACTCACCCCACTTCATTTGTGCGTGAAGAAATTCCAGCCACTAGTGCTGAAGAAACTGCTGCTGCTGAACATATGAAGACACAGACTGCCACTGAAGCGGAACCAGAAATTCCTCAGCATGAAGAACCTGAGATTGCAATTCCTGTCCTGATGCAACTCACTGACACTCCTCTGCCCAAGCCAAAGGATCCATTCTCACGCAAGCAAAAGTTCAAGGCTGATGATTTCTTCGGCGAGCATGTATTCTTCGAAGACTACAACCCTTATAACTCTGCTCGCATTAGGAAGAGGCGTTTCTGGACTGCTAGTCAAGCCAATTTCTATTCCTCAGTGTTGTTCAACAAAGAGAAAATCTTCTACCATGAGCTCATTCCTCACGTGGATATGGAATCTCTATCGTGCTTCGCACCAGTCCTCAGTGTTCTTCACGACGCTGCACTGTTAAATTTTTGCTCTGACATCTGTGATTGGAATGAAGAACTAATTCTTCAATTTTATGCAACGTTGCACATCACAGGAGATTCTGAAGATGTGAATTCATGGGTGCTAGACTGGATGTCTGAAAACACTCACTACACTGCACCGGCTTCTGAATTGCTTTGTGCCTTACCACTCAGTCCTCCCCTTGAAGAAGCTCGTTGCATCTGCAGTGAACCTGAGCTTACAAATCACTACATGCAGGTTCTGATGAAACCTTTGAAGCCAGGCCAGGCACCAAGAACCAAACTCCTCGTGAAGGAATTACTTTATGTGCCCAGAACTGTCTATCGTATTCTTACGAGGACAATGAGTCCTATCAAAGGCCACGACTCGTCTGATGAGGAAATTGTTGGCATCATGAAGAATCTGGTATTCAACATCGTTCATGGCATTCCTGTCAATTATCACGATTTCTTCATGAGGACTCTGGCAAATGTTGCACTGTCTCCGTTTGAGCTGAAGCCTTATGCGCCTTGGATTATGAGATTCCTCAGGACAAGGTCTTCACTCAACTACAAAGCTGATTTTCAGAATCATCTCGGCTACTTGCCCCCGATTGAAGTCCTCAAGCAGACCTATTCGTCAGTTGATGAAAAGGGCAAGGCACCAGCTGTTATAGATGAAGGCATTCGTCCATTGGATGGTCAGTTTTGCAAAGTTGCCTCTTATTCCACCAATGATGACTCTGCCACACATGACTCTGCCAATGCACCCAAGTCTACTCCTCAAGCCACTGCTCCTCGTGTGATGACTGATCGTGAGCTTCTACTTAGTCTTCACCAGAAGGTGGATCAAAATCATAAATGGGTTAAGCGTCAGTTTGGTTCATTTCTTCACAACATGACTGCTACACACAATGCAGTGAAGAAAAACCATTACTACCTCCATGAAGTTTTCGGTCGCACCTGGGCAATACTATCACATCTGTATGGTGAAGACGATCTGAAGAAAATGGGTCTCAAGGAAGATTTTGACTGGTCTGCACCTCCACCGAAGAAATTCAAGAAGGTCAAGGTTCCTTCTCTGGTGGCCAGCTCATTTTCTTCATCGCACGACACTGATGAGAATGAAGACTTGGACGACACTGCGGCAGGCCCTACTACAACAAACGACCCCAACAATGTTGGCGCTCCTTCATCAACTTGATATTCTTCAGGGGCGTTAGTCCTCATATTCGATCCTTTTGGTCATTTGATGACAAAGGGGAGAATTTTGAGTTAGTCTTCAAGCGGGTCTTTCTATATGGGCATTTTTTTGTGTTAGGTTGCAACTCTCATTCTTCTGAGACTTTATCGGATCGAGTTGTAAACTTAAACCCGATGGTGCTCTGATACTTCTGATATGTTTTTCTGCATGCTTATTCCTCATATATGCTAATGCACGCATGCTGAATTACATCAGTCACCATATTTCATCATGCATTTTAAATTCTTCTCTGTTATATGTCAAATGCGTGTATGAATTACATGATATAGGGGGAGATCTCCTTGAATCAACTCTTCAAGTGTGCATTGCTTCAAAAGCAAATTCCTCACTATGCACATCTTCAGGGGGAGTTCTTCTATATCTTGCAATCAAATTCCTCAATATCAGTACTTACACTTCATATGTTTATCCCCGTTGAAAACTTAACCTATACTGTCACCAATCACCAAAAAGGGGGAGATTGTAAGTGCATCTAGTGCCCCTTAGTGATTTTGGTGTATTGAAGACTTATAGGTTAAGGGACTAATGCGTTTGTGAGTGTACACAGGTCTATAAGTCTATGAGGAGTTTGATATTTACAGAGAAAGTCGACCCCTAAAAATGAAGTTCTTCGACTGAAGACTTTGAATCTCTGAAGACTTTCTGAAGACTTTGAAAGTGAAGAAATTGGTGTGACCTTGAAGACTTGGTATTCATTCGAGGAACATGAAGCGTGAAGACTTTTGTTTTTGTAGTGTCATTTTCTCTTTCTTGAGTCATAAGAAACACCGTACTGTTAAAGGGGGTCGATGAAATACTAAGGAAAAATTTCCATGTGATGCTCAACTCAAAATCCTACACCTACCAATCCCTTCGAGTGAAGCCATTGGAAATCTCATACAGTCCAGACATATTCTTCAGCGACAGAGACGAAGTTCTTCTGGTCTCTGAGGAATTTTTTCTGACTGAGGAGTTAGGAATTCGCCAGTGCGGATTGCCTACACAGTGAGGAACATGATAGCCCTGAGGATTTTGCTACTCAAAATTCCGACTGTTGTTGTGCTATGCACCAGCTGTCCCAAAATATCTATCCATCTAACGATCACATCATTGAAGGGCATTTATGTCTTATCATGTCGGGCTGTTCCCTAGGCTATAAATAGCCGCCCCCTACAACCACTAGGTGGTTGGCTGCTCCAAGAGAAACTGACACGTGTCATTTGAGAGCAACCCATCCTCCGAGGACTTTGAGCAAAAATCATCAAGTGAGGAAAAACCCAAACCCAAACACCTACAAACCCCAAGTGATTGAGCATCAATGAAGAGATTGATCCTGCGTGGATCCGATGCTTGTTACCTTTGAAGACTGTGCTTCTTCCAGACGGCTAGGTGTCATGGTCTAGAGCATCCAAGAGGAATTGTGGATCGCCGAGTGACCAAGTTTGTGAAGGTTTGGAAGTCGCCTGAAGACTTACCACGAGTGATTGGGCGAGGTCTGTGTGACCTTAGCTCAAGGAGAATACGGTGAGGACTTGGTGTCCTGAGCTGCATGCTCAGGACTGGGTGTCCGGGACTGTGTGTCCTCGAGTTTAAATACTCAGCCGCTCCAACCAGACGTACAACTGAGACAGCAGTTGGAACTGGTCTACCAAATCATTGTCTTCACCAAGCTTACTGGTTCTATTTCCTCAACTCTTTCATTTCCTCATAATTGTGTTGTGTGCTTGTTCATATCTTTGTTTGAAGACTTTGACTGAAGACTTTCTCAATTTCCTCAGTTCAATTTCTTCAGTCTGTTTGTCTTCATCCTGTGTTATCATGTGATTACGCTTTCAGTACTCTGTGCTTGTCTTCATTTCATCATGATGACCATGCTTGTCTTCAGTTATGTTTACTTCTGAGTACTTATTCCGCTACTAGTAGTTCTTCACTAAGGAATTTCCTCACCGGCAAATTCCTCAGTGAAGAATTCATAAAAATCGCCTATCACCCCCCTCTAGTCGATATAACGCACTTTCACGCGCATACATAACTATGCACTTAAAATACCATGGGCATCGGCGGAGGCATAATACGGACGGGCCTACAAGTACTTCTATAACCCTCCTCTTTTCAATTCTTTTCTGGCCACTTTTTCTTTTTCATTATCCTTTATCATAGGTGACTCGTAGGTTGGTCATCGCACCGAGTCCATCGGAGTTCCGGTTTGTACATTCATCCAAAAGTTACTCCCTTTAAGGATCCCCTTCATTGACGAAAGGCGGCGCAGACGTGCGGCAGGAGGTCCAAAACAACTTTTTAGACCATACTCTCTATTTTGCGAGCCTATAAAGTGCCTTCTACCTCAGTCGTCGACCATTGGCATGTCAAATAGCCAGAGTCCTGGCGTTATTATATACATAACAATGATTGGCATGTCACTCAAGTTCTAGTGAATATAATCTATACCCCGTATTCACTTTTCTCTAAAAAATTGAATTTTGCTCCTTGTGTTATTTCACACGCCCCGCCAGGGGCTCGATATGGGACCAAATTAAATTGCCAATCAGTCCGAATAGCTTTATAGCAAACTTCGGCGTCGCGAGTTTGGCCTTATATGCATCAGATCTGAATCATGTCTTGGGTCAATAGTTTGGTTGTCCGGCTCCTGTGTTTGCTACCTTGCGTTCCGCTCTATCGGCTAAGGTAGTAAAGGGAGAACTACTGTGATTGTGCCCTGGTTTACCCAGGCGAGCACCTCAGTAGAGAAAGCCGAAAACTGACTGTCATGATGCGGCGAGAGCTGGTCAACCACTCGACGACTTATCGGAATCTTTCGCGATTCCCCTGTATTACACGAAGGACCTTTCTTTAGGTCATACATGTAAACGCACCACATTGGGATAATAACAGCGTACATACCAGGGTTTATATCGTAGACCCACCATAAAACTCCTATGGCTAAGTGAAAGTGTTAACGCCCTATAGTCTGATTGCCTCGTTCACTGCATTGACACCTCCTTCATGGACCAAGACGTTGGGTTAAGAGTGATCATGTGCTTTTCCGAACACCCCCGTATTTCCCACGTGGTGGCTGAAGCCGATGATTGGAAAACTTTCAGATTATGCGAAAACGGCCGCATAGGAGGAACCAAAAGCTTTTAAGCAAAAATCATAATATTATCACCATATTGTCTCTTACAATTTAATACATTTCATTCAAATATCATATCTTTCGAGCACTGGCCCTCTATCAAGTGGGCACCCTCTAAGACGTCCTTGAAATAATGTTCGGGTGCGTGATGGTCCTTACCCTTGAGGGGACTCCTCGCTGCAACGTCAGTGGCCTTCATCTTGGCCCAGTATGTTTTGACATGGGCAAAGGCCATCCGTGCACCTTCAATGCATGTTGAATGCTTAACGGCGTCGATACGCGGCACCGCATCCACAAGCCGCTGCACTAAACTGAAGTAACTATTCGGAATGGGCTCAGTAGGCCACAACCGGGCTATGACGTCCTTCATGGCGGAACCAGATATCCTTTGGAGCTCGGCCCACTGGGCCATCTTCTCATTTAGTAACAATTGATGCTTTGGCGCGTCGAACTGTGACCAAAAAAGCTTCTCTGTGGCACACCCTTCCTGCACTTGATAAAATTGCGACGCATCGGAGGCACTCTTCGGCAGGTCCAAAAAGGTGTCCGGAGAACTCCACATTTGGTTAAGCGGGGAATACTTTGGATCACCGAACTTCGTCTGTAATAAGAAAGGCTTACCAGCCGCTATCTCCCCAGCTTGCCGGATCTCTTCCTGAGCCGCTCTAGACTCAGACCGTGCTTCTTTCGCCTCTTGTAAGGCCTTGTCGAGATCAGCTGCTTTGGCCTTATTATCCTTCTCAAGGAATTTGTACTAGACGGTGGTCTCCTCCAGCTTGCGTGCCATGGTAGTAATTCTTTCCTCACACTGGCGCCGAACAGCCTGTTCGGTTTAACTCTTCAGCCGCCTTATGGGAAGCCAAATTACTCATCCGGGTTTGTTCCTTGGCAAGGACAAGCTCAGCCCGAAGGGCCTTCACCGTAGCAGCACCATCTGTAGTTATGCATGTCTCAGTATACAATTCCAGCTTCATGCTCATGTTATCATGCATAAATGTACTGGCTAACCCGAAAACATACCTTGCGCCTCGTCAAGACGCCTGTTGATCAGTGTGATGTCATCATCCACCTCATCAATCTTCCGCTGTAGACCCGCAACCTCCGCAGGTCGGGCAGTTGCAGGGGAGGTAATAGCATGTGTTCCAAGTAGTCAGATTATTTCCTGGATAAATATTTTTGATTCTCTGATTGCCTCCCTTGGGAAGCCTATTAGAGTCTCAGGGGATACTATCTATACGTATGAGTATTTTGTGAATAAAACACAATTGAAAGCATTACAGCACAAACCTCGAAACCTCTTAGCAGGCTCGTGAAGGCCTCATTCAATCCACTTTTCGTGGATAGGGCCTTTTTAACCACCATACCCACCAAGGTACGATGGTCTTCGGAGACGGACGCCTGTCGCAGCATGTTCGTCAATATATCCGGCGTTTCTGGGTCTCCGGAAGCAGCCATAGCAGCACGACCCCCCTTCAAAGGGATCCGTTCATTCGCCCCTAGAGTTGTCTCCGACTGGAAGCCGGACAGTCCGGGGCCTTTATTGTTGGTCCCTGGACCCTGGGCTACCAAAGTATCATCTTCGGTTCGTGTTTTCGTCACCCCTCGCATCACTTGCGGATCAGGAGAGACCCTCCGGGATGACACCTCGAAGTCATCTGCCTTATTGGGCGAGGAGACTGGTGGAGGCGTCTCGCTTTCCATCATCTCTGGGAGAAGATCTCCCGAGGAAGATGATTGTTGAGAAAGATTGTGTGCCGAGCTGCAAAAAGCATACATTTTAGATGTTACCCTGGTCACAGGAGAGGAACAGGGTATGTGTAAAACACCCTTGTTCGCTTACGATTTAGGCTTGGCCTCAGTGGAGGACTGGGTGATGGGGTCATGTACCTAGGGTAGGGTCATGAACCTGATCTAAGTACCTTACCCAAGGACACCCTTAGAAGAGGTCGCCTTCCAGTCGACCAACGAGGGACTCACTCGACTGACTTGAAGGACTCGACCACGAAGACTCACTCGACCACCAGGAGGTCAAGAGGCACTCTGCACTGCAACGGCCTGTAATTAAGTAGGCTTTATGATAGTAAAGACACTTTATGTGGGGCGTTTCCAGTAACGCCCCAGACTTAACTCACCTTAAACCCTCTCCTACGTGGGCTGGCTGGGGTCCTGGCGCACTCTATATAAGCCACCCCCCTCCACGGGTAGAAGGGTTCGGCACCTTGTAACTCATATACTGATAATCCACTCGACCGCCTCCGGGCTCCGAGACGTAGGGCTATTACTTCTTCCGAGAAGGGCCTGAACTCGTACATCCCTTGTGTCTACAACCTCTCCATAGCTAGGACCTTGCCTCTCCGTACCTACCCCCCACTCTACTGTCAGGCTTAGAACCACGACAGTTGGCGCCCACCATGGGGCAGGTGTTTTAGCGATTTTGTGGAGAAGTTGCGATTCTTCCGAGTACTTTCATCATGGTGTCTGCTGGAGTTTTGGTCGAGGGTCGAGAGATCCGTCTCGGCACTCTCACCTTCATCGCCGACGACTCCGCGTGGCTCCAGGAGGCCCCACTCGACGTTGATGCGCTCCCCGTTCGCGGTGCGACGCATTTTCGCGCATGTGTCCGCGGCGTTCTGCTGCGGCAACCGTCGACCCCGTATCGGTCGGCTCCTCCATCGTCCACCCTCCCGGTCTCCCGCCAGCGCAAGCGCTCGGGCCGGTCGAGGCTTCAGCGATGGGTGAGGCACGCGGTGGCTCGCCAATCGGCCACCACCCAAGTTGCGGCAATCGAGCCCGACGAATCTCTCTACGGCTTGTTCGATCTGTCGACTGGCTCCGTAGAGACTGCATCCGAGTGCGGTAGCAGTGATCCAGCGGCGGAAATCTTGATGGTCGACGGGCCCCGCAGTCCCCCTGGCTTCGCTCGTGATGGTGGATCAGGTGACGGAGGCGACCCTGCATGAGGCCACGAAGAGTACCAGCCCGAGCCACTCGACTCTCTGCAAAGAGAGGAACTTCGCCGCAGGAACGTGGATGCCCTGCGTACTCCCATCGCAGGAGAAACCCCCGAGGCTCGTGCCTTGAAGGAGGCACGTCTGGCCAATTTGGCCGAACGCACTCGACTGGAGAATCTTCAGCGAGCACTCGACGAGCGCGCGCGACAACGAGTTCCCGACACCAGTCGACGTCAACTCTTCCCGCCGACTCAGGTATATCGAACCCCAATCCAGAATTTAGCAGCTGCGACCCGTATAGCAGAGTCCATCCAGCCTTCGCAGTCGGAAGCTGGCAGAGGTTTGCTGCAGATCAGGGATTTGCTCCGGGCAGCAGGAGATCAGAATTCAGCCGTGTCTCAGTCGCGCAACAGAATTCACAGTCGATCCGTCACTGCGAATACGGTTCAGTCGGCTCACAGCCCCAGATCGCCTCCGCGGCGTGAAGGGCGCGAGAATCGGCGAGATCAATATGGCGACCGACTCGACCAAGATGATAGGCGTCGAGTGCCCAATTCCCCTCCGAGGGGTGGGTCTTACGCTCCTCGGCGGCAAGATGACAGGCATCAGTACAGTACAGGGCGAAGGGTTCCAGTCGACCCCAGAGAACCAGGCTTCGACGCGCGATCCATTATCGTGCAAGGTTTGGTCGACCGGAACAGAGCCCATCGGGGCGGACTCGACAGAGATGCGCCCACAAGCAGTCGAGTGCATGTTTCTGGTCCTGAATGTTTCAGCAGAGCTATCAAAGCCGCAATTATCCCTCCCAATTTCAGGTTGGCAACAGGAGTCAGCAAGTTCACTGGTGAGTCTAAGCCTGAAACTTGGCTTGAAGACTACCGAGTGGCAGTTCAGATTGGTGGTGGGAACGACGAGGTGGCCATGAAGCATTTGCCCCTCATGCTGGAAGGTTCTGCCAGGGCATGGTTGACTCAATTACCTCCTAGCAGCATTTACGTTTGGGAAGATCTGTCCCGAGTGTTCATCAGAACGTTTGAAGGAACTTGCAAGCGACCAGCTGGTTTGACAGAGTTGCAAGTCTGCGTGCAGAAGGCTAATGAGACTCTCAGAGAGTATATTCAGAGGTGGATCACTTTGCACCACACTGTGGAGAACGTGTCTGATCATCAGGCAGTCTGCGCCTTCAAAGATGGCGTCAAGAACAGAGAACTGAGTTTGAAGTTTGGTCGAACCGGTAACATGACCTTGAGTCGGATGATGGAGATTGCTACCAAGTACGCCAACGGCGAAGAAGAAGACCGACTCCGAAGCGGCAAGCACAAGCCGAGTCAGTCGGAAAAAGGAAACACCAGTCGGAAACAGAAGCGGAAGGCTGAACCGGCAGCTCCTGGAGAGGCTCTGGCCGTGACTCAGGGAAAGTTTAAGGGGAAACCAAAAGGATCCTAGAACCCCAAGAAGGTAAAGGATAAAGAAGGGAACGACGTAATGGATATGCCATGTCACATCCACACGAAGAAAGACGAAGAGGGGAATATCATCTACCCGAAGCACACCACTCGCCAATGTCGACTCCTGATCCAGCAGTTTCAGGGAAAACAGTCTAAGGACAAGGAGAAGGAGTCGGACAAGGCTGAAGACAAGGAGGACAGTGAGGAAGGATATCCGCATATCAACTCCACTTTGATGATCTTTGCAGATGTGGAAAGCAGGAGTCGACTGAAGGTCATTAACCGAGAGGTGAACATGGTTGCCCCAGCAAAAGCAAATTATCTGAAATGGTCTCAAATACCCATCACATTCGACCAATCTGATCACCCGACTCATATTGCCACCCCTGGGAGGCAAGCTTTGGTGGTCGATCCAGTTGTCGAAGGCACTCGACTGACAAAAGTGCTGATGGATGGTGGAAGCGGGCTGAATTTGTTGTATGCAGACACACTGAAAGGAATGGGCATTCCGATGTCCCGACTGAGCACTAGTAACATGAGCTTTCATGGAGTTATACCAGGGAAGAAAGCCGAGTCACTCGGCCAAATAGCTTTGGACGTGGTGTTTGGTGATTCGAAACATTTTCGCAAAGAAAAGTTGACGTTTGAGGTCGTGGATTTTCAGAGTGCATATCATGCCATTTTGGGGAGACCAGCTTACGCACGGTTCATGGCTCGACCATGTTACGTGTACCTCAAATTGAAGATGCCCGGCCCTAAAGGAGTGATCACTGTCACCGCTGATCGGAAAAAGGCAGAAGAGTGCTTTCAGAAGGGCTCCAAGATTGCCGATTCCCAGGTGACAGCGGTCGAGTTCGAAGAATACAAGCAAAACGCAGATCCGAGTGACTTGCTGCGATCAAAGAAACCCTCCACAGAGTCTGCATTCCAGTCGTCCGGTGAGACGAAGCCTGTTCACATTCACCCGACCGACCCCGATGCAGCTCCGACCCGCGTCTCCACAACACTCGACCCAAAATAGGAAGAAGCGCTCATCCAGTTCCTCCGTGAGAACTGGGACATTTTTGCATGGAAGCCCGCTGACATGCCAGGTGTTCCCAGGGGACTGGCTGAGCATCGCCTAAGAGTCGACTCATCTGCAAAACCAGTCAAAGAGCATCTTCGGCGGTCCGCCGTCCAGAAGAGAAAAGCCATTGGTGAAGAAGTGGCTCGACTGTTGGCGGCCGGATTTATCCGAGAGATATACCACTCCGAGTGGCTCGCTAATGTCGTCATGGTTCCTAAGAAGGACAAGTCGCTCCGAATGTGCATTGATTTCAAGCACATCAACCGGGCCTGCCCGAAAGATCATTTTCCTCTCCCTCGCATAGATCAAATTGTTGACTCGACCGCGGGATGCGAGAGGCTATCTTTTTTAGATGCCTACTCCGGGTACCACCAGATCCGTCTGTACGGACCCGACGAGGTAAAAACAGCTTTCATCACTCCATTCGGGTGCTTCTGCTATATCACCATGCCATTCGGCCTCAAGAATGCCGGAGCCACATTTATGCGAATGATTCAGAAGTGTCTACTCACTCAAATCAGTCGGAATGTGGAAGCATATATGGATGATATCGTTGTCAAGTCACGAAAAGGTTCCGACCTGCTCGCTGATCTCGTCGAAACATTTGCCAACCTCAGAAGATATGATATCAAGCTCAATCCATCAAAGTGCACATTTGGAGTTCCTGGTGGCAAGTTACTCGGTTTTCTCGTTTCCGAACAAGGAATCGACGCTAACCCAGAGAAGATTGGCACTATTCTCCGAATGAAACGCCCTGTGCGAGTGCACGATGTCCAGAAGCTTACTAGATGCTTGGCCGCATTAAGTCGATTCATCTCACGACTCGGTGAAAAGGCATTGTCTCTTTACCAACTGATGAAGAAGACAGACAAGTTCGAGTGGACTCCAGAAGCTGATGCAGCGTTTGCCGAGCTAAAAGCTCTGCTCTCCACCCAGCCGGTGCTTGCTGCTCCAATCAGCAAAGAGCCTCTGTTGCTCTATATCGCAGCCACAGGACAAGTCGTCAGTACTGTGCTTACGGTCGAGCGGGAAGAAGAAGGAAAAGCTCTCAAAGTTCAGCGCCCAGTGTATTATTTGTCTGAAGTCTTGACTCCATCCAAGCAGAGATATCCTCATTATCAGAAGCTTGTGTATGGAATATACATGACCACAAAGAAGGTTGCTCATTATTTTTCTGATCATTCCATCACAGTCGTCAGCGACGCTCCACTATCAGAGATTTTGCACAACAGAGATGCAACTGGTCGAGTGGCCAAATGGGCGATTGAACTTCTTCCCCTTGATATCAAGTTTGAGGCAAAGAAAGCCATTAAGTCCCAGGCAATAGCAGATTTCCTCGCCGAGTGGATTGAACAACAGCAGCCGACTGAAGTTCACTCGGAGCATTGGACCATGTTCTTTGATGGCTCTAAGATGTTGAATGGTTCCGGTGCTGGGGTTGTCCTGGTTTCCCCCAGAGGAGATAAGCTCAGATATGTGCTCCAGATTCACTTTGATTCCTCCAACAATGAGGCAGAATATGAGGCTCTTTTATATGGATTGCGCATGGCCATTTCACTCGGCGTCCGTCGCCTGATGGTCTATGGCAACTCGGATTTAGTGGTAAACCAGGTGATGAAAGAGTGGGACGTGAGAAGCCCAGCCATGACTGGATACTGCAGTGCAGTGAGGAAGCTGGAAAAGAAGTTCGAGGGGTTGGAGCTCCATCATATACCCCGACTGAAAAATCAAGCAGCTGATGATCTAGCAAAGATAGGTTCCAAGAGAGAAGCCATTCTGAGTGGTGTGTTCTTGGAGCATATACACACTCCGTCAGTCAAAGAAGATCCTTTCACCGAAGAAACTCCACAGCCCAAGAGTGCCACAGATCCGACTGAAGTTGAAGTCCCAGCGGTGGTCGACTTGATCATGGAGGTTTTGGTGGTCATTCCCGACTGGACAGTTCCGTATGTCGCATATATCCTGAGAAAAGAGCTTCCAGAGGATGAGGAAGAGGCTCGACAGATCGTCCGTCGATCTAAGGCCTTTACCGTAATCAAAGGACAATTATACAGAGAAAGCGCGACTGGGTTGGCCAGAAGTGCATAACACCAGAAGAAGGTCGACTCATCCTCAATGATATCCACTCGGGGACCTGTGGTCATCATGCGTCCTCTCGGACCATCATGGCCAAAGCATACCGAGCCGGATTTTACTGGCCAAAGGCGAATGAGATGGCAAAAGAAATAGTAGATAAGTGCGAGGGATGTCAGTTCTACTCGAATATGTCGCACAAGCCTGCGTCGGCTCTGAAGACCATCCCACTCGTCTGGCCTTTCGCAGTATGGGGACTGGACATGGTCGGTCCTTTGAGAACAGGACGAAGTGGCTTCACGCATGTACTGGTGGCAGTCGACAAGTTCACCAAGTGGATCGAGGCTAAACCAATCAAGAACCTTGACACCGGTACTGCTGTTAGCTTCATCAGGGAACTAATATTCAGATATGGAGTCCCGCACAGCATCATTACGGATAATGGGTCGAACTTTGACTCGGAGGAATTCAGAGATTTCTGCAACTCCCAAGGCACACGGGTCGACTACGCTTCAGTCGCCCATCCGCAGTCGAATGGACAAGCGGAGCGAGCTAATGGATTGATTCTTAAGGGATTGAAGCCCCGACTGATGCGTGATCTCAAACACGCGGCTAGAGCTTGGGTCGACGAACTTCCCTCGGTGCTTTGGGGGCTGCGGACCACACCTAATCGGTCGACCGGAAGAACTCCATTCTTCTTGGTCTACGGAGCTGAAGCAGTCTTGCCGAGTGATCTTCTCCACAATGCTCCTCGAGTTGAAATCTACAACGAAGCAGAGGCTGAACAAGCGCGGCAGGACGCAGTCGACCTTTTAGAGGAAGAAAGGGAGATGGCTCTGATCCGTTCGACCATCTACCAACAAGATTTGCGTCGTTTCCACGCTAGAAATGTGAGAGGTCGAGCCTTCCAGGAAGGAGATTTAGTTCTCCGAGTGGATCAGCACAAACCACACAAGCTTGCTCCTTCTTGGGAAGGTCCCTTCATCGTCACCAAGGTTCTTCACAACGGGGCGTACCGTCTTTACAACGTCGAGCATAATATCGACGAGCCCCG
>NC_041380.1:98871297-98887137 GCF_002162155.2 Triticum dicoccoides
ATCACTAAGTCAAGGGGATGGTCGAATGGAAAAACCACAATTGGAAATGTTTGCCGAGCATAGAGGTTTACCTTCAAGCATAAGAAACAGCTTCTTGGCAAGACCACTCAGGAAGGCCTCCAGATCATTTTTCTTCCCAGTCAACTTACTGACTTGGTCGGTCAGGGCAGCTTTATCAGTTTTTAGTCGACTGACCTCCTTGTTGGCGATCCCAAGAGCAGCTTTCAGATTGGTATTGTCTTGTTCAAGCTTGGTGACTGAAGCTAACTTCTCGTCAGCAAGCTTGATCTTCTCAGCTAGTTCGAGGTCTTTCTTCTGTTGGGCCTCCCTTACCTTACCTGCAAGTTACAGCAAGATCAGATTTTGAAACAAGCAAGGGGAAAAACAGTCGTCAGGATCTCACCAAACATACCTTCGGTCTCCTCCTTTGCCTTCGTCAGCTTCTCCTGAACCAGCTTCAAGCTCAGCTTGAGTTGAGTGTGCTTGTTTTCCAGCTCGGAGTAGCGAGCCACAAGATCACAAGAGTTCTGCGAAGAACCAATCGACTAAATGTCAAATATAATTCACTTCCGAGTGAAAAAGGAAAAAACACACGTTTCTAAGACTACAGCCGAATACAAGCATTCGACCGTAGTCTCAGGGACTACACCCAGTGGGTGCACTCAGCGTGCCCCCACTAATTCTGTTGAAGACAAAGTCGACCAGTCGACCTCAAAAAAAAGAGAGAGATGTATTCTTCAAGACTGTAATCAACTGCAAGCAGTCGACCACAGTCTCGGGGACTACACCCAGTGGGTGCACTCAGCGTGCCCCCACCGGTTTGTGAAATCCAGTCGACATAGTCGACTGACAGAAAGATTGACATCATAAAGCCTAAGGCCGACTGCCAGCAGTCGACCTTAGCCTTGGGGACTACACCCAGCGGGTGCACTCAGCGTGCCCCCGCTAACACGGAGTTTAATCGACACACCCAGTGGGTGACTACTATAAATTCTGGAAAGGAAAAGTTTTTGGTAGCATATCCAACAGAACAAACGGTGGTCGACTGACCTGAACATTGCTTTGGAGGGCAGAACTGGCGTCATAAGCTGCTTGGCTCGCGTCCCGGATGGTTTTCAACTGCTCCATCATGATTCCCGCCTGGCGTATGGCTTCCTTCGCCGCGCCAGCTTGGTCCTCTGGGACGTGGTGCATCGTGAAGAGGGAGGGCTGCTGAGCACTCGTCAATGGATCTGCGAAGGACACCGTGTGTCGAGTGGTGTTCTCTTCCTCCGCAATCAGAATCTCAGGCGCCGTCACATCCTGGGGCACCTTACTGGCGGATGCTTTCCTACTCCTCCTGTGCTTCAGTGGTTCTTCATCCTCATCATCATCAGGGAGATTGATAACAGCATTGGGTGGAGCTACGGAGAAGAATCAGGATCAGAGATCGCGAGTCAGTCGACTAAGAACGGCGTTAAGAATACAGTACCTGGTTTTGAAGTTGTTGCGTCCTCCATCTCATGGTCATCAGCCCGGGCTGAGGTTTCAGAAGTAGCAGCACTGCAACTCCAAAGGATCAGTCGACTAACTTCAGCGTCGACCAGAGACAAAGTTCACACAAAATAAGAAGATTCAAGCAGCACGATTACCCTGATATGGTGGGGATGGACACCTTCATCTTCGGTAGGAGCTTAATCGTCTTCGACGGGGCCGCCCTGGGCTGCTTCGGCGCCTTTTCAGTCGGCACCGGAGAGGTGGTCCGAGGGCGCTTGGTCGACTGAACAACGGTCGCAACCCCCTTGCCACGTTCAGTCGAAGGGTCGTGGACAAGCTTCGACCGCCTTTCTGAGCGCGGTGGTACGACCTCCTCCTCCTCTTCTTCCTCGTCCTCAACGTCATCTTCATCACCGTCATCATCATCATCGTCGTCTTCATCCTCTGCAACGTCCGAGTCCCATTCCTCCTCTTCCTGGCTCTCGCCCCCACTCGCCTCACCCTCCTCAGTCGGAGCTTGTGCCCCATTGGGCATCGAGTACAGCTCGGTGAGGGCCTAGCAGATTTCAAGACAAGGATCAATCGACCAGTCGACAGGATAAACAGAAATGAATGTGAACAAGAACACAGTGGAGAGCAGAGCAAACGTACCTTGTTTGGATCGCTATTGTGGTCGAGTGGAGGAATCCTTCTGGCTCCGCGTGGGTTATCCTTGTTTCCGGTAGCGGCTACCATCCATCTTTCCAGAGTGACGTCGTCGACTGCTTCTGGATGGACTCTAGTCTCGTCTTTAGTCCCACAGTACAACCACATGCAGTGGCTCCGGAACTGAAGGGGCTGGATGCGACGCCTAAGGAAGACCTCCAGGAGATCCATGCCCGTCACTCCCTCCCGAACCAACTGCACCACGCGCTCCATCAACATCTTCACGTCAGCTTTCTCCTCCGGAATCAGCTTCAGAGAGGAGGGCTTGTTCACTCGGTCCATGGTAAACTGAGGGAGTCCACTCGACTGCCCCGGCGTCGACTGGTCCTGGCAGTAGAACCAAGTCGACTGCCAGCCTCTGACTGACTCGGGAAAGGTCATGGGCGGGAAGGTGCTCTTATTCCTCACCTGGATCCCCAGACCCCCACACATTTGGACGACTCGGGTTCTCTCATCACCTGGGCTCGCCTTCTTCACGGTCTGAGAGCGACACGTGAATATATGCTTGAACAAACCCCAGTGCGGTCGACAGCCCAGGAAACCCTCACACATGGACACGAACGCGGCAAGATAGGCAATAGAATTTGGGGTAAAGTGGTGGAGCTGCGCTCCGAAGAAGTTCAAGAAGCCACGGAAGAAAATACTCGGCGGCAAAGAAAATCCACGATCAACATGGGTGGCCAAGAGCACACACTCACCCTCTTCTGGCTGGGGCTGCCACTCCTTCCCCGGAAGCCTCGCAGCTCCATGAGGGATCAAGCCCTCGTTGGCCATGTCGAGGAGGTCTTTCTCTGTGATGGTCGACTGGATCCAGTCTCCTTGGACCCAGCCCTTCGGCAGGCGGGATCTGGACGAGGACCCGCCGCGGCTGGTAGATCTCCCCCTTGCCTTCTCCGACGCCGACGCCTTCTTCGCACGTTCCAGCGCCGCCGTCTTCTCCTTGGCCATGGTTGCCGGCGAGATGCGTGAAGGGAAGTTGTGCGGGGGCGAGAGCGAGCGCGCTGGACGGGGACGAAGGGAGCAGAGAGAGAGAGAATGCTGAGGCACACTACAGAAATCCTCGCCGGGCGCATTTATAAGGTCCCTTCCGAGTGGATGACAGGTGGGCCCGGTCGATCTAATCATATCAGGAACAGTTATGCGGACGGGATACATGGCGAAGAAAGCGGCGCGAAGATCGAGGCGTCTATGTCCCGTCCCATCCGAACGCCGCGGTCCGCTCCACTTCGCGCGCGTCCCCAAATTTGGCATCCCGCGGAATCCGCGAACGGCAGATCAGTCTGTCAGACGCGGGGTTTCCCGCGATCCGTCGCTCGGGAATCGTCGAAGCCCGAAAGATCACTCGACGAAAGAAGAGAATGGATCGAGTCGACTGAAGACAAGTTGCTCACCATCGACGAAGAGATTCTTTGGTCCAGAACAACGCACGACCAGAGTGCAAAGGTTAATCGGAAACGACATCAACTCCTTCCTCACTCGAAGCCTCAATCCATTCGGGGGCTAATGATGGGGTCATGTACCTAGGGTAGGGTCATGAACCTGATCTAAGTACCTTACCCAAGGACACCCTTAGAAGAGGTCGCCTTCCAGTCGACCAACGAGGGACTCACTCGACTGACTTGAAGGACTCGACCACGAAGACTCACTCGACCACCAGGAGGTCAAGAGGCACTCTGCACTGCAACGGCCTGTAATTAAGTAGGCTTTATGATAGTAAAGACACTTTATGTGGGGCGTTTCCAGTAACGCCCCAGACTTAACTCACCTTAAACCCTCTCCTACGTGGGCTGGCTGGGGTCCTGGCGCACTCTATATAAGCCACCCCCTCCACAGGTAGAAGGGTTCGGCACCTTGTAACTCATATACTCATAATCCACTCGACCGCCTCCGGGCTCCGAGACGTAGGGCTATTACTTCTTCCGAGAAGGGCCTGAACTCGTACATCCCTTGTGTCTACAACCTCTCCATAGCTAGGACCTTGCCTCTCCGTACCTACCCCCCACTCTACTGTCAGGCTTAGAACCACGACACTGGGCGATAATGTCATCCTTCAAGCTCGAGCCGCCCGACAGGGGCATCTTGCCTCGCTTGGGAGCCTTTTCTTCCCAATCTTCGGAGACGGCCCTTTTCTTACCAAAGGGGGAATGAATGTTGGTTTCTCCTTTACTTTTGCCTTCGGGCGATGGGATTTTCATCTCCCCGGACACGACATCTAAGATATCTTTGGGATGGAGGCCATCTTTGGTCCTCCCGCTCTCCATCTTGTCCTCCTTCGCAGATATCTGGTATGGTGACGGGGCCAGCATCCTTGTTAATACGGGATCCGCTGAGGCTTCGGGAAGGGGGCCGAACACCTAATTAGTTCCGCTTTCTTTATCCAACCCTGAAAAAAGATGGTTTGTTCAGTAACGTATTACGATATACTTAACTACAAAGTGTTCGAAAGACAAGTGCTTGTCGGGGTATCCGGACGGTTGCAGTCAAGGCCGACGTCTTTAGTGGTGTCCGGCCAATGTTTTCGTTTCCCAAAAAACATCTTCCACATCCCTTTGTGCGTAGCGCCGAAGAAGTGTTGGATGGTTCGTGGCCCTTCCGGATTGAACTCCCACATGTGGAGAGGCCTACGCTAGCATGGCAGGATTCGGCGGATCAGCATTACTTGAATCACGTTGACAAGATCGATGTCCCTCTCAAGGAGGGTTCGGATGCGGCTATGTAGAGTCTGCACTTCATCAACTGATCCCTAGTCCAGCCCCTTATTGACCCATGATGCAAGCTGTAACGGAGGGCCGGAACGGAACGCAGGTGTAGCTGCCCACTTGGTGCTACGGGGTTCCATAATGTAAAACCACTCTCGCTGCCATTGATTGGAAGTTTCGGTGAAAGAGCATTTTGGCCAGGGAGTGTTGGTAAGCTGGCTTACTACAGCACCGCCGCACTCCACCTGTTCCCCGTCGACTACCTTTGGCTTCACACCAAAGGTCTTGAGCCATAAGCCGAAGTGTGCGGGGATTCGGAGAAAGGCCTCGCACGTGACAATAAATGCTGAGACGTGAAGGAAAGAATCCAGAGCTAGATCGTGAAAATCTAGTCCGTAATAAAACATTAGCCCCTAGACAAAGGGGTGGAGAGCGAACCCTAGCCCTCGGAGGAAGTCAGAGATGAATACAACCCTCTCGCTAGATCTGGGGGTCAGAATAACCTGTCCTTGAGCAGGGAGCCTGTGGTGGATCTCCGCGGTCAGGTATCTGGCCGCCTGAAGCTTTGCAATATCCTCCTCTGTGACGGAGGAAGCCACCCATGGCCTTGAGGGTTGGGTCCGGACATGATGGGGAAGCTTGAAGCAACGAAGTCGAACCTTGGGTGCTAGAACTCAAGGTTGGAAAGGTTGACGAGAGGCTTGGCGTAAAAGGACGGCCCTTGGTTCCTTTATAAAGGCAGCATGTATTGAATGCCTCCTCCTAAGCCTAAAAACCTGCCTATTCCCAAGGAATATTTCCAGTGGAACGGTTGGGTTACCCACGCTCGTATTAATGAGGATCCCGCAATAAGGGGACACGATCTCTGCTTCGATAGAACGTGCCAATAAAAACCATGCCTCGAAACGTGGAACAGGAAACGGTTCGAAATAACAAGCGAACAAACGTGATGTCATTTTACAGAAAATTGTCAGCAGACGGGACTCATGAAATATTATATTCTCTGCAATCGTGTGTGGTACTTGTGTTGCAGATCCAGACACATTCATTTTATCTGAAGACTATCTTGGAGTATTCGGAAAGGGAAACCCGCCTTGAAATGCCGAAGACAATCTGCGCGCCGGACACCTCGTGATTGAAGCCTGGTTCAGGGGCTACTGAGGGAGTCCTGGACTAAGGGGTCCTCGGGTGTCCGATCTATTGGATATGGGCCGGACTGATGGGCCGTGAAAATACAAAGACCGAAGACTCTGCCCGTGTCTGGATGGGACTCTCCTTGGTGTGGAAGGCAAGCTTGGCGGCCAAATATGAAGATTCCTTTCTCTGTAACCGACCTTGTGTAACCTTGGATCCCTCATTGTCTATATAAACCGGAAGGCTAGGTCCATAGATACATCCTCATAATTATAGTCAGGCTAGACTTTTAGGGTTTAGTCATTACGATCTCGTGGTAGATCAACTCTTGTAATACTCATATTCATCAAGATCAATCAAGCAGGAAGTAGGGTATTACCTCCATAGAGAGGGCCTGAACCTGGGTAAACATTGTGTCACCCGTCTCCTGTTACCATCGATCCCAGACTCACAGTTCGGGACCCCCTACCCGAGATCCGCTGGTTTTGACACCGACAGCGGCCGAGGAGGTCGGGTAACCACGACACGCCTCCGCTCGGTGCAAGGGTTTCCCCACCTCGAGTGGCCCCCGCCACGAGAGGAAGTACCGCTGCGGCCACCGAGAAGGACACCGGTCCCCGAAGGAGTACGCCCGCGCCCCCGAGGAGCCATAACAGGGGTCGCGTCGTGCTTGCGAGGGCGGCCCCGCCCCCTCTTGGGCGGCGGTGAGCCTGGCCCCTCCTGGCGAGCCTTCCCCTTCTCCGTGACCGAGAACCTCTTCGTTGGCTCCATGGGGGCTGCGGCAAGGCGGCGAGGCGAGAAGGAAGAAGAAGGAGTGTACTGCGAGAAGACAGAGATGAGTGAGGGGGGCTCCGCCCCTTCCCTCATTTATAGCCAAGAGGACGTGAACCGCCGGTCAGCATGATGGCACGTAATGATTATTTTCCTCTGCATGCGTGGTGTCTCATCAAGTCGGACAGTTGCCGAGGCAGCGTGGGGAAGCGGAGACGCCCACGTCCCATCAATCGCCACGCGTCGACCGAGGCCGCAGGCGGTTGCGGCCCGCGGCGCTCTGCACTTGCCCTTTGGCTTTGCCTCAAAGCCAAGTTCGAGCGCGCCTTGGGCCCAGGGGCTACTGTCGGCGTTCTGGGACTGGGGGTGCCCAAATTTGCCTGCCTGCGGCCCGTGGCGTGGCTCCATCGACGGCCTGGTATGGCCCAGTTTGGCAGCAACAACATAGGACCCTCGCGAGGGGCCAAGCCTCGTGAGGCGGGCGACGCCAAGATCTTCCTGGGAGCGGCCTCACTAGGATGGCTCCCGAGTTGCGGAGATATCTATGCACGGCGCACCTTGCGAGGCTCACATGACGTGAGCCATGACGACCAAGGCCAGGCAAGCGCCAGCGGGCGCAGTGTACTAGTTTCCTCTTTGGTGCTAAGGAGGCAAGCGCAGGCGCGGAGTCCTGAGGACTCAAGCAAAGGTTTCCATATTGGTGCAACAAGACCAAGACCGCCGGGATGGCAGGACGGAGGTCATCACGGAGCCCACGACAGCGTCACTACCAGATCCTTTTGCAGGAGAAGACTACTTTTGTCAGGATAACTTGTACTAGTTGTCTTCCTTCGAAATTGGCCGTTGTGGGATCCCTTCCCGCCTAACATTTGGGAAGAGGGCCAAGGACACTATAAATAGGACTTAGCCACACCATAGGGGGGATCATTCAGACCACCTTCTCACCCACTAGCTAGTTGAGCTCAAGAACACCTCACCTCTTGAGGTTGTCCATCCACTGTACTAGTTAATCCTCATCCCCTCGAGGCAATCCACCACAAAGCTGGAGTAGGGTATTACACTGCAAGGTGGCCCGAACCAGGATAAATCTCTGCGTTTCTCGTTCTTTGGGTTCATCGAGTCAAGCTGTGGAATCGTTGGGCCGACAGGTCAGGGAGTAGGAGTTCTTCGTACGCATCCCAGTGTTCGAACCTCAAGGGTCTACGGAGCCGTGAATCCGACACTAACTTCACGATTTTAATAAGACTTTTGAGCTTGAATGTGATGCTAGTGGAATTGGATTAGGAGGTGTGTTATTACAAGATGGCAAACCTGTTGCATACTTTTCTGAAAAATTGAGTGGGCCTAATCTGAATTATTCTACTTATGATAAAGAATTATATGCTCTTTTTCGGACTTTAGAAACATGGCAACATTATTTATGGCCCAATGAATTTTTTATACATTCTGATCATGAATCATTGAAACATATTAAAAGTCAAGCTAAACTGAATCGTAGACATGCTAAATGGGTTGAATTCATTGAGACTTTCCCTTATGTCATTAAACACAAGAAGGGTAAAGAAAATTTTATTGCTGATGCATTGTCTCGTCACTATACTATGCTTTCACAACTTGACTTCAAAATATTTGGTTTGGAGACCATAAATGATCAATATGTGCATGATGTTGATTTTAAAGATGTAATGCAGAATTGTAAATATGGAAGAACGTGGAACAAGTTCGTCGTTAATGATGGATTTGTGTTCTGTGCTAACAAGCTATGCATTACAACTAGCTCCGTTCGTCTTTTGTTGTTGCAGGAGGCGCATGTAGGAGGATTAATGAGACACGTTGGCGTGAAGAAGACGGAGGACGTACTTGCTACACATTTATTTTCGCCAAAGATGAGATGGGATGTTGAGCATTTTGTTGCTCACTGCACTACATGTCAAAAAGCTAAGTCACGACTCAATTCTTATGGTTTATATATACCTTCGCCTGTACCTAGTGTTCCTTGGGAGGATATATCTATGGACTTTGTTTTAGGTTTACCTCAAACAAAGAAGGGGAGGGATAGCATATTTGTTGTCATGGATAGATTCTCTAAAATGGCATACTTTATACCATGTCATAAAAAGCGATGATGTTGTTAATGTTGCCGATTTGTTCTTTCGTGAAATTATTCGCTTGCATGATGTGCCAAATACTATTGTTGCATATCATGATACTAAATTTCTTAGCCATTTTTGGAGATGTTTATGGGCTAAGTTGGGGACTAAACTGCTTTTTAGTACTACTTGTCACCCCAAACTGATGGACAAACTAAAGTAGTCAATAGAACATTGTCTACTATGCTTAGGGCTGTTTTGAAGAAGAATAAGAAAATGTGAGAAGAATGCTTGCCTCATATTGAATCTTCTTATAATCGTTCATTGCATTCTACTACTAAGATGTGCCCTTTTGAAATTGTGTATGGTTTCCTACCTCGTGCACCTATTGATTTGTTGCCTCTTCCATCTTCGGAGAAGGTTAATTTTGATGTTAAAGAACGTGCTGAATTGATTTCAAAAATGCATGAGTTAACTAAGGAAAACATTGAGCGTATGAATGCTAAATATAAACTTGGTGGAGATAAGGGTAGAAAACATGTTCTATTTGCACCTGGAGATCTTGTTTGGTTACATTTGCGTAAGTATAGATTTCCTAATTTGCGCAAATCAAAACTAATGCCACGTGTCGATGGTCCTTTTAAGGTGTTAGAGAAAATAAATGATAATGCATATAAACTTGAGCTGCCTGCAGATTTTGGGGTTAGTCACACTTTTAACATTGCAGAGTTGAAGCCTTATTTGGGTGAGGAAGATGAGCTTCCGTCGAGGACGACTTCATTTTAAGAAGGGGAGGATGATGAGGACATCAATAACATTGTTACACCCACAGCCCCTGCTGCTATACATACTGGACCAATTACTAGAGCTCGCGCACGCCAATTGAATTACCATGTACTTTCCTTTCTTGGTAACGATTCTAATGTTCATGAGAATATGACGCTACCTAAATTGGATACATTTGTTTTTCTTACAAATGAAGGGCCTAGCTTGGACAAGAAAGATGAACCTTGGAGCAAGTTCAAGCATGGAGATGATGGCATGCACAAGGGGAACAAGAACGGAGTTACAAGTGATGATTCCAGGACTTTGAAGCCACCATAATGAGTGCATGAAGCCTTGGAAGAAATATACAAGATGCCACTTCATAATTTTCATACAAAGGCTATTCTAGGTGTTGCGTCACCTTATTTTTGGGCCAAGCCCATGTAATTTCTAAATACTTGATTATAGGTTGTTTTTAGAGTCCGTATGTGTGGGGAAACAAGAGTTAGGGTTAGTTTTGGACCCCTCCTCCAAGGGCCACAAAATTCCCCCTCTCTCCTCCATATATACAGCCCTTAGGGCATCGTTTAGACTTTGGATTTTGTTTAGATTAAAAGTTCACTAAAGTTGCAACTTCGTGTACTTTGTTTGTGTCCAACGACCAGACCAAGACGTCACAGAACCCCACCTTCATTAATAAAGTTTTCCTCTTTTATTCGCAATATCCAAATTGCAATCTCAGATTTCTGCTTGTTCTTTGGTTGCTCGTAGGAAATAGACCCTCGTGGTCAGTTTGATCGTGCACCGACGTGGTCAATAACCCCTCGAAAGTTGGTTTAGCGACTGCTAAGGCGCGACGTCTTCGCACGTTCGTAGTCGGATCGTTAAAGTCGACTTCCACAGAAAACGATAGCTATCTCATCAAAACATCGGGACACCTTCACCTCTATTCACTCCATGCGGATGGACTTTTGGAATCACTTGATTATGAATCATTTGATACTTGCGAACCATGCCTCATGGGTAAGATGACTAAAACTCTGTTTTCTGGAACAATGGAGAGCTAATGATTTATTGGAAATAATACATACCGATGTATGCGGTCCGATGAGTGTTGAGGCACGCGGCAGATATCGTTATTTTCTAACCTTCACAGATGATTTGAGTAGGTATATCTACTTGATGAAACACATGTCTGAAACATTTGAAAAGTTCAAAGAATTTCAGAGTGAAGTAGAGAATCATCGTAACAAGAAAATAAAGTTTATACGATCTGATCGCAGAGGCGAATATTTGATTTACGAGTTTGGCCTTCATTTAAAACAATGTGCAATTGTCTCACAACTCACACCACCTGGAACACCACAGTGTAATGGTGTGTCCGAACGTCGTAACAGTGCTTTATTAGATATTGTGTGTTCTATGATGTCTCTTACCGATTTGCCTTTATCATTTTGGGGTTATGCATTAGAGACAGCCGCATTCACGTTAAATAGGGCACCGTCTAAATCCGTTGAGATGACACCATATGAACTATGGTTTGACAAGAAACCTAAGCTGTCATTTCTTAAAGTTTGTGGATGCGACACTTATGTCAAATGGCTTCAACTTGATAGGCTCAGACCCAAATCGGAGAAGTGTGTCTTCATAGGACACCCTAAAGAAACTATTGGGTACACCTTCTACCACAGATCCGAAGGCAAGATCTTTGTTGCTAAGAATGGGTCATTTCTAGAGAAGGAGTTTCTCTCGAAAGAAGTGAGTGGTAGGAAAGTAGAACTTGATGAGGTAATTGTACCTTCTCTCAAATTGGAAAGTAGCACATCAGAGAAAACCGTTCTTGTGATGCCTACACCAACTAGAGAGGAAGCTGATGATGATGATCATAAAACTTCGGATCAAGTTACTACTGAACCTCGTAGGTCAACCGGATCATGTACTACACAAGAGTGGTACGGCAATCCTGTCCTAGAAGTCATGTTGTTAGATAACGACGAACCTACGAACTATGAAGAAGCTATGATGAGCCCAGATTCCGACAAATGGCTTGAGGCCATGAAATCTGAGATAGGATCCATGTATGAGAACAAAGTATGGACTTTGGTAGACTTGCCAGATGATCGGCAAGCCATTGAGAATAAATGGATCTTCTAGAAGAAGACAGACGCTGATGGTACTATCACTGTCTATAAAGCTCGAATTGTCACGAAAGGTTTTCGACAAGTTCAAGGGGTTGACTACGATGAGACTTTCTCACCCGTAGCGATGCTTAAGTCTATGCAAATCATGTTAGAAATTGCCGCATTTTATGATTATGAAATCTGGCAAATGGATGTCAAAACTGCATTCATTAATGGGTTTCTTAAAGAAGAATTCTATATGATGCAACCAGAAGGTTTTGTCGATCCTAAAGGTGTTAACAAAGTGTGCAAGCTCCAGCGATCCATTTATGGACTGGTGCAAGCATCTCAGAGTTGGAGTATATACTTCGATGATGTGATCAAAGCATATGGTTTTATACAGACTTACGGTGAAGCCTGTATTTACAAGAAAGTGAGTGGTGGCTCTGTAGCATTTCTGATATTATATGTAGATGACATATTATTGATTGGAAATGATATAGAATTTTTGGATAGCATAAAAGGATACTTGAATAAAAAAATCAATGAAAGACCTCGGTGAAGCTGCTTATATATTGGGCATCAAGATCTATAAGGATAGATCGAGACGTTTAATAGGACCTTCACAAAGCACATACCTTGATGAAGTTTTGAAGAAGTTCAAAATTGACCAGTCAAAGAAAGGGTTCTTGCATGTGTTGCAAGGTATGAAATTGAGTAAGACTCAAAACCCGACCACAGCAGAAGATAGAGAGAGAGAATGGAAGTCATTCCCTATGCCTCAGCCATAGGTTCTATAAAGTATACCATGTTGTGTACCAGACCACATGTGTGCCTTACCATAAGTTTGGCAGGGAGGTACCAAAGTAATCCAGGAGTGGATCACTGGACATTGGTCAAGAATATCCTGAAGTACCTAAAAAGGACCAAGGATATGTTTCTCATTTATGGAGGTGACGAAGAGCTCATCGTAAAGGGTTACATCGATGCTAGCTTCGACACTGATCCGGATGACTCCGAGTCTTAATCTGGATATGTATTGAACGTGGGAGCAATTAGCTAGAGTAGCTCTATGCAGATCATTGTAGACATAGATATTTGCAAAGTACACACGGATCTGAATGTTGCGGACCCGTTGACTAAAACCTCTCTCACAAGCAAAACGTGATCACACCTTAGTACTCTTTGGGTGTTAATCACATGGCGATGTGAACTATGGATGTTAATCATATGGCGATGTGAACTAGATTATTGACTCTTGTGCAAGTGGGAGACTGATGAAAATATGCCCTAGAGGCAATAATAAAGTTGTTATTACTATATTTCCTTATTCATGATATCGGTTTATTGTTCATGCTAGAATTGTATTGACCGAAAACTTAAATACATGTGTGGATACATAAACAAATATCGTGTCCCTACTGAGCCTCTACTAGACTAGCTCGTTGATCAAAAGATGGTTAACGTTTCCTGACCATAGACATGTATTGTCACTTGATAACGGAATCACATCATTAGGAGAATGATGTGATGGACAAGACCCATCTGTTAGCTTAGCATATGATCGTTCAGTTTATTGCTATTGCTTTCTTAATGTCGTATACATATTCCTTCGACCATGAGATTATGCAACTCCCGGATACCGAAGGGATACCTTGTGTGTTATCAAACATCACAATATAACTGGGTGATCATAAAGATGCTCTACAGGTATCTCCAAAGGTGTATGTTGAGTTGGCATGGATCGAGATTGGGATTTGTCACTCCGTGTATCAGAGAGGTATCTCTAGGCCCTCACGGTAATATAGCATCATAAGAAGCTTGCAAACAAAGTGACTAAGGAGTTAGTTACGAGATGATGTATTACAGAATGAGTAAAGAGACTTGCCGGTAACGAGATTGAACTTGGTATGAAGATACTGACGATCGAATCTCGGGTAACATACCGCCAGACAAAGGGAATTGCGTATGTTGTCATAAAGGTTCGACCGATAAAAGATCTTCATAGAATATGTAGGAACCAATATGGGCGTCCAGGTCCCGCTATTGGTAATTGAATGGAGAAGCGTCTCGGTCATGCATACATCATTCTCGAACCTGTAGAGTCTGCAGGCTTAACTTTCGTTGACAATATAGTATTATGAGTTATGTATGTTGATGACCGAATATTGTTCGGGGTCCTGGATGAGATCACGGACATGACGAAGAGCTCCGGAATAGTCCGGAGGTAAAGATTAATATGTGGGATAATAGTGTTTGGTCTCCGGAAGGGTTCCGAAATTCAATGCAAGGGGTTTCAGATGTTTCCCGAAATGTTTTGGTGCGAGAACACTTTATTTGGGCCAAGGGGTAAAGCCCACGTGTTTTTTAGGAAGGTGCAAAAGGAAGTTTTGCGAAGGCCGGGGGCCAGACGCCAAAGACCCTGGCGTCTGGTCCTGGAGTCCGAGAAGGACTCTTGCCTTGCGGGCTAAACCGACTTTGAGGAGGCTCTTTCTCCAAGAAATGACCCCAGGGCTCAACATATAAATAGAGGGGCATGGCTAGCACCCGAAACACATTAATATTCACCAAGCCGTGTGTCGGCAACTCCACCCCCTCTAGTTTATCCTTCATCATAGTTTCTGTTATGCTTGCGAAGCCCTGCGGAGATTGTTCTTCACCACCACCGTCACCACACCATCGTGTTGCTAGAACTCATCTACTACTTCGCCTCTCTTGCTGGATCGAGAAGGCGATGACATCATCGAGCTAAACGTGTGCTGAATGCGGAGGTGTCGTTTGTTCGGTACTTGATCGTGACAAATCGTGAAGGTGTACGACTACATCAACCGCGTTGATAAACGCTTCCGCTTAGAGATCTACAAGGGTATGTAGATGCTCTCCCCCTATCGTAGCTATACATCTCCATGGATAGATCTTGCGTGTGCGTAGAACTTTTTTGTTTTCCATGCAACGTTCCCATCAATCCCCACTCTCATTGAAAGATTGGGTCGCCATCATAAGACTACCACCTGAAGCAGCACGACGGGCAACGAGAACTACGACGACGCCTTCAAGAAGGGAACGAGTTTCGTCGCCGCTGGTCCGTCCGAAGATAGAGCAGGTTTTCACCCCGACCACCATTCACCGCCACCAAACGCCACACCTCAAATACCACGCCGCCCACACGGCCATGGCAACCGGGCAGCACCAAAGCCACGGGCTCTGCACATGAGCCTCGCGGACCCACCACCAAGGCCGCCGCCTCGGCATCCAATACCTGGACACCACCTCACCTGAGATCCGCCGCTACCCCAACCAAAGACACGAGCGGAAAGGACCCGCCATTCGCACCCCTAGGCTGCCGCAGTGCCGAGACCCAATAGGCTGGCCAAAACTGGTCTCCATCGCCCCGTCCTGCGGCACCGGGCGCGAGATGACCTCGGTTCTGCTGCCGGACGCAAAACAAGGTCAGTCATACTGCTGGGCGCGAGACGAGCTCGGTCCTGCTGCCGGGTGCGAGACGAGTGATGGACCACAGTTGGGGGAGGGCCAACCATCGACGAAGATAGCGGACGGACGACCGAGAAGAAGGATTGAAGGTCGACACATGCGGTACACCGACGGGCCGACGCCAGAGATGTCCATCCGCCGCCGTGAACAACCCAAACCACCGCCATGAGCCACCACCACACCGTGGCAGCCCACATCCATGTCGGGACCCCTAGAGGGAGCCTTGTGCCGCCGTACTGACCTGCACCACTGGAAGAGGCCAGCCCAGCCGCAGACGCCGTCGACCACCCCACCATGGCACGCCCCCGCTCCGGCCACCTCCAGCACCCAAGGACCGCCGAAGACGACCGGACCACGCCGCCTCAGCCCGCGCCGCCCGCGAGAACAGCCAGTCGGAGGAGCAGCCCGCCAGATCTGGATCGGACCACCATAGCCCCGACGCCGCCCACCCTACGCAGGCACACTCCACCGACCCAGCAGCCCCCACGCGCCGCCACCGTCGCCGGGACGACCGTCGTGGTCGCGCCGCCGCGCCCTGCCCAGCATCGCGCATACATCCAAGCGCCTGCCCCGCGCGAAGGGAGAAGA
>NC_041380.1:98887624-98895321 GCF_002162155.2 Triticum dicoccoides
CCCCAAGCCCTCCCATATTTTTCCAGATCGAGAGAGAGGCTGAAGGCGACGGCGTGTTGCATGCTGCAGCACAGGGAGCCGGCGCTGGCGATGAGGTGGACGAGGGATGGAGAAGGGAGCCGGCATTGGCTGGGCGGACAGTGGACGGCGGGGTAGCCGGGAGCCAACGCTGGCTGGGCGAACAGTGGAGGGCGGAGTAGCCGGGAGCCGGGGAGAAGCGCCGGCACAGTCGAGGCGGCTGGAGCCATGGACAAGCACGGTGAAGGATGGCGTGGTGAGGAAGGCCCGGCTGGCTCTACTACTGGAGCTCATGCACGGGTGCGTCCAGGCAGTCGTCCCTTCGTGCTGTTGTTGGCCTTTGTGCTGCCGCCGGAGGTTGCCGTCTTGCCGACCTGTTGTTGCTGCCGTGTATTGCGTGCCTCTGAAGATTGAGGAAAGAAGATATCATTTTTTTTATATGTGCTGCTGTTGTGTGCTACTGTTGAGAAATATTGAAACAGTTTTGGAGCAAATTTATTCACAGATAAGAGACATTGGGCTAAATTTGTTTGCTCTATTGTGTGTGGTTACTGCTATGCATTGTGTGCTCCGGACGAAGTGAGATATTGAGAAAAGGTGTGGCTAGGTCTTAATAACTCAGACTTAACCAAGTCTTAGCATGTAAAGAAGAAAAAAGAAAAGGTTAAAAAGAAAATTTTCATGGATCTCCACGCAAGATCTTATGAATATAGCACAAGTCTCAGTCGACTAAGATTTAACAATCCCGATTGAAACATACAGCTACTGCCATTGATTGTTTTTTATTGATGTTAGCCGATGTAGAGTGATAGAAAACCAGCATTTTTTTTCTAGAAAAATCGATTTTTTTAATCTTTTGCGGACTTCTATGGATGAATAGAGATAACTCACGATCCAGTAATAGGAGCCGAGCTTGTTATTAGAGAAGAGTCCATAATTTCTTCCATGCGAATTAGAAAGAAGATTCGAACTGATCTCAGAGTTCTCTTCAATGTCGTTTGAGTTATTATTTGAGAACATGTGAATAAGTTTTGTGCAATTTTTTTTAATCTTTTGCAGACTTCGATGGATGAATAGAGATAACTCACGATCCAGTAATAGGAGCCGAGCTTGTTATTAGAGAAGAGTCCATAATTTCTTCCATGCGAATTAGAAAGAAGATTCGAACTGATCTCAGAGTTCTCTTCAATGTCGTTTGAGTTATTATTTGAGAACATGTGAATAAGTTTTGTGCAAGGAAGACGTCACAGTGAAGAGCAGTGAAGAGCGGCACAGCAAAGCGCGTGTATAGATCTAGTATGCTCTTTTATCTCATTTTTTTCACGAATACGCAAGCTGCGTATTTTTGTATTGATAGAGGGAGAAAGTAGCATGAGATTACAACGCATACAGGGCCATGTATGCAGAAGGCATGGTGCACGAGCGTCGGAGCAAACTAGAACAAGGGGTCTGCTCAGCCCTAGGTGTCTAAACTAGCAACTACTCGCCAGGGATGATGTTAAGTAGCCCTTTGGCGCCTGCCTTTGCCCATAGGCGCGCCTCGTCTTTGATAGTGTCGGAGATCAGAGGTGAGCGAAGGAGTGGCTCGGTGGAAGATGCACGTGTTACGGTGTTTTCAAAGCCACCACGCCATGAGGATGATGAGGGAGGATAGGCCTTTTCGCACGAGGGCCGATGAGCGATCGAGGTAGGAGGACCACCAGGTTTGGAAGGGGGTGTCTTCAGTTGGAAGGTCGACGGCCATGCAAGCCCAGCCGAGGATCTCATGCCAAACCTGACGGGAGAACGAGCAGGCCGCGAGGAGGTGATGCATGGACTCGGGTTCTTGATCACAAAGCGCACACGTGTCCTCGTACGGCAAGCCGTGACGGGCGAGCCGTTCCGCGTTCCAGCAGCGGTCTTGCATGGCAAGCCAAAGGAAGAACTTGATGCGAAGAGGCGCCCATGGCCGGCAGGTGAGACGCCAGTGAGGATCTTCGCACGTGCCAAAGAAAAGCGCCTTGTAGCAGGAGCTCGCCGAGTACGTGGCGGAAGCTGTCCAACGCCAGGAGAGCACGTCTGGCGTGGAGGAGAGCGGCGTGTGGCGCACCAGGGAGCGTAGGTGAAAGCCGTTGCGCACACTGCGGTCTTTGCGGAGGCGGCGCGGGATGAGTGTGTAGACGAGAGGGGCGATCTCCGCTATGGATCTGCCGTTGATCCAGTGGTCGGTCCAGAAGCAACAAGTGTCGCCCGAGCCAAGCTGACATCTTGTGGAGGCACGGAAGATGGCGTTCGCGTCGGTGTCATGAGGTACAGAGAGGTGGCTCCATGGCCGCGAGGGGTCCGTGCGCTGGAGCCATAGCCAGCAAACGTGCAGAGACAAGCCCATGCGGTAGATGTCACGGATGCAAGACCGTCGAGGGAGATGGGGCGGGACACCCGCTGCCAGTTGACATGGCATTGGCCTCCGTTGGCCTCCTTGTGGCCCGCCAAAAGGAATCCATGGATGGTCCGATTCACCTTCTTGATGGCCGTTTTGTTGAAGGCGATGGCCGTGAGAAAATGCGTGGGGATGGCGCAGAGGACATGCCGCACGAGGGCAAGGCGATCACCTTGAGAGAGCATGGAGGCGTGCCAGGTGGATAACTTGCTGCAGAGCTTGTCGAAGATCGGCTCCAAACTTGTCGAGCAGGTCTTGCGGACGGCAATGGGCAGCCCGAGGTAGGTGATGAGGAAGTGTGCCACGGGACACTGCACCTCGGAGGTGATCGGGGCGATGTGATCGTCAATGCACTGGATCGGGGTCGTCAAGCATTTGTTGAAGTTGGTGTGCAGCCCAGAAGCCCTGCCAAAGAAGCCCTGCCAAAGACATGTAGGAGGGTGCGCACGGCAGCAATGTCATGGCTGTCCGGATGGCAGAAAACGACGACGTCGTCCGCGTAGAGAGATATGCTGAAAAACCCCGTCACACAAGGCCTTACTTACAAGGTATTACCTTCGTCCCAAATTCTTGTCTTAGATTTTTCTAGATATGGACATATCTAACATTAAAACATGTCTAGATACATATGCCTTTAGACAAATCTAAGATAAATAATTTGGGACAGAGGGGGTACTTCTCAGCGTTGGCACCATGGAATGCCCATCGTTTTGACCAACAAACAAGCAGCTACTCAAGTCATGCATCTCCTGAATCATCATCAAAGTAATCTCTACAGAAGAGCAATAGAGTGCTTCAGACTGCTAAGGAATGTACTTTCGTTTTCCCTTTTTATCAAGCGGGCAGATGATATCTCCAATTGTGTCCCATTACAATATTGTTTCGCCAACCATTTCCACATTTTGAGCTAACCTGACATCTAAAGCCAACATATGGTAAGTCTCTCCATATAATTTGAGATAAGTTACGATATGGATTAATAGTGACGACACATCTTCAGTGACCCAACACAATCCAATGCCGATAGTTTATGTCAACAGCTAATTGGGTTATTGCACAGAACAATTGATGGTGAATTGAGTATTACAGAAACAGTTGGCATTGGAAAACAGGAATGATCGTGGACCAAGATTTCAAGCGAAGTTTTATCGAAACGAGAGACCAAAAGGATTTTCATGGCACCGAAATAGTTTCATTTTTTGTACTGTGCATGGATCCACATTTAATCAAGTATAACATTTGTCCGATCTCATCTCCGTGGATGATTAACAAGGGGGGACAAAGTTAACCAACAAAGAAACAAGAACATACATTTTTAGCAGTGTTAAGCACCCTTTTGTTGTTTCTGTAGATGATTGGGTAGATGCAACAAATGGTAGCTGCTCCTTCCCTGCCCAAATTAAGGGTAAGGGGGGTACTCAGACACAGTGAATGTTAAGACCCAGATAATTGCTGCAATGCAACAAAGGAATCAAGTAGGTATTGCAAAACGACATGCTTCTACAGTCAATGTACCAGAACACTCGGCGCTCCAAAAAAATGCTAGTTTGAATGAAGTACATACTCGTACCTTGTTCTGAAGGGAACAAAAGAGTGTTGCTCAAGTCTTCCATACATCTGCATTACAATTTTTACATTTCAACTATGCATTCAGAAGTATTTTCATCAAATAAAACAATTATTTGCAGGAATCAATGTGAAGGACTAAACAGGGTGCTGATCTAGCAATGTGGATTGACAACTGAGTGTGGCAATCTTTAGGAAAGAACATTTATCATAGAGTATTTAGTTTAATACCATAAATTCTACGTCACATATTCGCATGCAACAAACTTCTGAAAGCAGTGATTGCAACATATGATATGAAACACACACACTTCTGACGCTACTAACAGATAAAAAAGAGACAGTAGATGCGATGAGAATATGGGATACCTCCCATCCAGTCCATTCAGCTTGCTGTCACGAGTGCTTCGCCAAATTTGATAGAGTATTGGAATTTGGAAACTCTATCTTCACTCCAGGCAGATGATAAGTGAAAGTTCACTGAACTGTGTAGGTATACCGAATGATGGCAGTATGTAGACTGCACCAATCCTGGACCCAGAACATGACCCAACTCACGTTTATCAACTGATGGTGAGACAACAAGAACCAGATTCCAACAAATTCAAGGCCAGCAGAATTCATCCAAAATTATGCTCCCATGTAACCATGCCGGGGCTAAGCCCAAGACAAAGTAGTTTCTACAACAAGTGAACCGTTTAAACAAGATCTTCATTCAGTTTCCAGCAACAAATGAATTAAAGATGCATATGTCCTAGTGCTAGCAACACACTTTTTATCATCCATCACTGAAAGCATCCCTAAACATGCCCCAGTATGCCCCTTCTTATGTAGGCAATCAATTAAAAGTTTCCAGACAACCTCATCATAGTTGTACCCTAAGCCAAGTATATCACTGAAAATTGATACAGCCATCCCATGATCTCCACTATCACAAAGGCCAGAAAGGAGAAGGCAGCATGACTTTAGCCCTGGCTGAAAGCTCTGATGGGCCATCGATCTAAATTGCTCGCATGCTTCCCTGTACATCTTTAAGTTACAATAGCAACCAAGTAGATAATCAGACATGTCTTCATCCAACAGAACGCTGTTTCCCTGCATTTTTAGCAACAGCCATTCCACCTCCTCCAGTCGACACTGATTACACAATCCCCTCAGCAGTGCCTTGTATGTGCTAATGCCAGGAGCAGCATCAGATTTACACATCTGTTCAAAAAGCTCCTGCAGATTTCTCACATCTACCATCTTCCATACTTTTTCATTATCAAATGCATCACTATCATCCTTGTTACACATATGATTAAGCAATATCGAATATGTTGTACAATTTGGATCAATAGGGACAGAAAGCATCTTCACATGTGCAAAGAAGGCTTTCTCCATCAGGCCAGCATCACTATACGCCTTTATGATAGCGTTATATGTTTCCACATCTGGAGAAACACCTGCTTCATGCATTTCAACAATAGCCACGTCTATATTTTCTTCCTTCCTTGCACCCTCAAACCAGTCTGTACTGATTTTCAGTGTATATGTCTGTTTGTCAGGTTTGCAACCAGAAGATATCATTTGCTCATACATCTTGGCAGCATCTGCATGCTTCTTGTCCCAAAGCATTTGCTTGATCAGAATGTTAAATGTACAAGTTGTTGGTTCTATCCCCTGCTTCTTCATCTTGTCTAGTAAATCTATAGCCCTATCCAATCTTTTCACTTTGCACAGACCATCAATAAGGGCGTTGTAGGTGTGAACATCAGATATACAGTCCTCTGAAGCCATCTTCTCCATCAGCCCAAAAGCAGAATCAATATCACCTACTTGGCAATATCCATGAATCAGTGAATTATATATGACGCTGTGTGCCTTAATACCTTTCTGAGGAAGACAAGAAAAGAGAGAATGAGCCTCCTCCAGTCGACCTTGCTCACAATGAGCATCTATAAAGATGGCATAAGTTTGTCGATCTGGAAGAACGCCATAATCCTCCATCAAATCAAGCAACCGGAAAGCAATATTCATTTCACCCACGCTACACTGACCAGATATCAGCGAGTTGAATGTAACAGTATCCGGCGACAACCCAGCCCCAACCATTTGTGTCAAGAAGGCCATCGCTTGATGCACTTTACCACCGCAACAGAATCCATGGATCACCACATTAAAAATTTGGACATTTGGGTTGACCCCATTCTTCTTCATCAACTGCAAAACATCAAGAGCAGCCTTCATATCACCAACCTTACAATACCCATCAATCAACACATTGTAAGTGGCAACTCCAAGAGCAACGCCCTTCACTAAGGCTTCACACAACACCTTGGCACGATGCTCCACTTTTCCATGCTTCCACAGACCATGGACAACTATGGTATATGTCCAGCAATCTGGAGCACGCTGCTGCATCTCCATTTTCTCCAACAACTTGGTCACATCATCGAACCTCCCCTCCTGACAAAGTCCGCCAATCAAGGCATTATAAGTCACGACGTTTGGCACCACACCCTTATCGACCATCTCACCCAACAAAGCCTCCGCGTCCCCGACACGCCTAGCCTTGCAGAGCCCATCGAGCAGCACAGTGTATGTGTGCACGCCGGGTTTGCACCAGCCCCTCGACATTTTAGCAAACACCCTACAGGCATCGTCAATGCGCCCCACGGCACACAGGCCCTGGATCAGGATAGTGTAGGAGTGTCTGTCGTAGTAGGCACCCCAACGGCGTGGCATCTGCACGAACAAACCGCACGCAGCTGTGAGGAGGCCGGCCCTGCAGAGGCCGAGCATGAGGCAGTTGTAGGTGAAGGTGTCCGGCGCGAACCCCGCCTCGTGCATCCGAGCCAGAGCGGCCCTGGCGTCGGCGAGGAGAGCGAGCTTGCAGTGCGCGCTGATGAGCGTGTTGTAGGTACAGCGATCGGGAGGCGCACCGGACTTTACCATGGCGCCGAAGGAGGCCAGGAGGTGCGCGAGGCGCGGCGCCTCACTGCCCCTGGAAGAATATGCGATGAGGGCGGCATTGTGGGATCGGACGTCGGAGGGGTCGAGGCGAGGGGGGTCCAGGTCAGGAGGGGATGGAACGGCCGCCGCTGCGGCTGAGGTGGAGAAGCGGAGGGCGTCGATGGACTCCGCCACCGCCACCGCCCGCGGCGGCGAGAGGCGGCGCATAATTGGTGGGAGTTTAGTGATGGGAAGCGAACGATCGGATCTGGGGACGAATCAGGGGAAGATGCTGGCTGAATTGGTGCGAGATGATAGTTCCGTCTCTCCCTGGTTCACCCAGGCAAACCTGGCCAAATGGGCCGGCCCGGCCCGGCACGGCACGGCCTGGGTTAAACGGGTCAGGCACGGCACGGCCCGGGCAGGCACGCTAAGTACTCGGGCCGTGCCGGGCCAGCACGCGTGCTGGCCTCCCAGGCCCAGGCACGGCCCATGGCTAAACGTGCTGGCACGTAGGCCCGATTGGCACGTTTACGTGCGAGGAGGCAGGGCGCACAGCGCTGGCGCGTCGTTCGCGCATGCTAGCTGTCTCGTGCGAAGGCATGCATGCACGTCTGCAAGACTGCAAGGCTCACTCCTACGTAGTAGTAGCACACTAGCGCACGATTTTTTAAAAATTTCACTAGCACACGCATAGCAGTAGGCAGTAGCACATTAGTTGTCGGCCCACTTCAGTCGAGTCGATCCATGGAACAAGGCG
>NC_041380.1:98895575-98901045 GCF_002162155.2 Triticum dicoccoides
TTGGTTTTTTAGACGACCCCCGCTGTCGCGCTAGTTGTGCCGTGCCGGGCTGGCACGCGTGTCGGCCGAGGCAGCCCAGGCACGGCCCACTAAGCCACGTGTCGTGCCGGCCCGTGACGGGCCAGGCACGCGGGCTATCGTGCCGGCCCGACAAGACCGGCCCGTTTGGCCAGGTATGCACCCAGGGCGTGTTTGGTTGCTTTCATTGCTCCCCTCTTAGCCAGGCTGAGCACGGCCCGAATAAGCAAAAATAGGGTCAAAAACATAGATGACTAGTTGATTGGTTGTCTGTATTGGGGTTTTGTCATTAAGATGCAATTTTTACTCGGCATTTGATTGCATACATGTATATGATTATCAGCGTTAACAACAAAACTTAACAGTCATCGGGTTAGGCTTGACATTTCGTCAAACACTCTGAGCATGCCGGAACTTTCACTGCCCATCGTGCCCACCATCAGCTCCCGGTGACCGTGGACGCGCCCGACTCGCTGTCCTGGCCGTGGCTGCGCCTGGCTCGTTGCCGGTGAGGAGGCACATCATGTGCTGGTGCGCGGGCGGGCCATGGAACCACCACTCGAGGTCCGGCGCGAGGAGGGAGTGGACGGTGGCGTGGTCGCGGTTGTTGAGTGCCTTGTAGATGTGGAGCACGAGGAACTTGTTGCGCTGCTCCTCAGTCTCGTGCCCGCGCACGGAGGCGAACCCGCCCTCCAGCTGATCCAGGTTAGCCAGCTCCTCCCGAGGTTTTCGGCCGCTCCTCCTGTCGGAGACGAAGAAGAAGACGGCGATGGCGACGGTTTGATATCGACTACTTGATGCTCGTGGTCCGCTCTACGAGGTGCTGGATCCGCTCCCCTGCTCCCATGGCGGACGGGATCGCACTGGAGTAGAGGGAGAAAGAGGGGATTGAGGATTAGGGAGAGAGAGAGGGATTAACTCGAGACACACGTCTCCAGAGAGCCACCCACGTGCGCCTCGAAGCATCGCCCGGGTCTGGCTCTGGGGAAACTGCTGATTCGGCCGTTCCCAACGGGCCAGGCCTAGGGGTGCTTTAAGAACCGTGCTATGCGGGCTCAACAGTGTGTGCGATGAACCAAACAACCGAGGTCCAAAAAGATGTTGCATCGTGTGGCCCTGGTTGGGCTCAATGCTGGCAACCAAACTCACCCCGAGAGGTGCAGGCTGAATGGGATTCTCTGACTTTGTAAATATTGCCAAACACGTTGTGGGTGGCTGACGCCAACAAATTCCTATCTTTTCTGAGCGAAAAGCAATTCATAACCTTTTTTGAAGCGAAGACATGCATGTAGTTGTACTTAGGGCTTATTAGGGTATCTCGGCTCTGGCCTGGGCCTTCTTGGGCTTCGGTATTTGCCCCACTTTACAAGCCTCGTATCCTTAAAAAGGGTTACTTTGCGTGATGGTTGTTCCAATGGCAAGTGGCCTCAACCCCACCCGTCAATCTCGGGGGAAAGGGAGGGGCAAATTATCAAAATGAAAAGTAAAGTGTGGGTTAAGATTCAATTTCTTACTTTGATAGTGAGATGTAGTGGACGATCCAATGCTTTCTTCATGGACGGGTGAACAATATGATGGATGCAACTGCGTCTGGTACTTGAATGTTATTTTTTAGGGTGTGGCACACTTTATTTGAATGAAATGGTTACATCACAAAAGCAAGTTAGCTAAGAGAAAAATTCAAGGATCTCCATCCCAATAAATTACATAGTTCGAACCATACTAGTATGCCACTTTGTTCACCTTCCTTGGGCAATGTGCAAAATATATCGAGCTCACTATGGGCAATCTCAAAGCACTCAACGAGAACAACAAACTAGGGTTCCAAATCTCTGTTTCCCTGTTGCAAGCTTGTATGATTTCGAGACAATCTGATTCAAATGTGGCCATTGAACGGCCAAGACGATCCAGCATCAGTAATCCATCTCTTGTCGCCATTATCTCCGCAGTCTAGAACATGATCGATTAAGGTGGTTGAACCTGTCGTCGCCTCACCCAGATGATTACAAAGAACATGTGTTTTGGCTCACTGTAACGCCCTCGATGCGGCTATATCTCCCACGTGTCGAAGCACGACTTAGAGGCATAACCGCATTGAAAGCAATGTCGCAAGTGAGGTAATCATCACACAACCCATGTAATACATAAGGGAAAGAGATACATAGTTGGCTTACAATCGCCACTTCACACAATTACATGAATAAAGCATTACATCATCCAAATACAATCAAGGTCCGACTACGGAACCAAAATAAAAGAAGAACCCCAAATGCGACAAGGTCCCCGATCGACCCCAACTGGGCTCCACTACTGATCAACTAGAACGAAACACCACAAAGGACAAGATCTTCAACGAGCTCCTCCTGAGCTTGGTTGCGTCAACTGCACGGTCTCATCGGCACCTGCAAGCTGGTTTTTGGAAGTATCTGTGAGCCACAGGGACTCAGCAATCTCGCACCCTCGCGATCAAGACTATTTAAGCTTATGGGTAAGGTAAAAGGTATGAGGTGGAGCTGCAGCAAGCGACTAGCATATATGGTGGCTAACATACGCAAATGAGAGCAAGACGAGAAGGCAAAGCACGGTCGATAAAAGTATGATCAAGAAGTGATCCTAGAACAACCTACGTCAAGCATAACTCCAACACCGTGTTCACTTCCCGGACTCCGCCGGAAAGAGACCATCACAGTTACACACGCAGTTGATTCATTTTAATTAAGTTAAGGTTCAAGTTATCTACAACCGGACATTAACAAATTCCCATCTGCCCATAACCGCGGGCACGGCTTTCAAAAGTTCAAATCCCTGCAGGGGTGTCCCAACTTAGCCCATGACAAGCTCTCACGGTCAACGAAGGAATAGACCTCCTCCCGAGACATTCTGATCAGGCTCGGTATCTCGGCTCTACAAGACATCCTCGACAATGGTAAAACAAGTCCAGCAAAACCACCCGCTGTGCCGACAAATCCCGATAGGAGCTGCACATATCTCGTTCTCAGGGCACACCGGATAAGCTAAGAGTACAAGAGCCGACGTAACCCAAGTTGCCAAGGGATGGCCCTACACGGTGCTCTGGGTTGGACCAACACTCAGAGGAGCACTGGCCCGGAGGGGTTAAAATAAGATGACCCTTGGGCTGGCCTAACCCAAGGGAAAAAGAGGCTAGGTGGCAAATGGTAAAACCAAGGTTGGGCCTTGCTGGAGGAGTTTTATTCAAAGCGAACTGTCAAGGGGTTCCCATTATAACCCAACCGCGTAAGGAACGCAAAATCCGGGAACATAACACCGATATGACGGAAACTAGGGCGGCAAGAGTGGAACAAAACACCAGGCATAAGACCGAGCCTCCACCCTTTACCAAGTATATAGATGCATTAATTAAATAAGATATATCGTGATATCCCAACAAAATATCCATGTTCCAATATGGAACAAGCTTCAATCTTCACCTGCAACTAACAACGCTATAAAAGGGGCTGAGCAAAGCGGTAACATAGCCAAACAACGGTTTGCTAGGACAAGGTGGGTTAGAGGCTTGGTTTAACAATACGGGAGGCATGATAAGCAAGTGGTCGGTATCGCAGCATAGGCATAGCAAAAGAGCGAGCAACTAGCAAGCAAAGATAGAAGTGATTTCAAGGGTATGGTCATCTTGCCTGAAATCCCGCAAGGAAGAAGAACGAGTCCATGAAGAAGACAAACGGATGTAGACGAACGGGTCCTCACAAACACGACGTTACCGGAACCAACCCAAAGAAGCAAACACCGGAAAAGAAGCACACAACATAGTAAACAGCCAATACATGAACATGGTATGATATGCGGGATGCGATGCGGGATGCAAAATGCAAGATATGACAGGCAATGCATGAACCTGGCCTCAATTTGGAAAACCAAGTGTGCAACTGGAAAGATGAGATGAAATCGCTTGAAAACGATATAAAGAACACCGGAATCGGAGTTACGGTTTGGAAATGGCAAGCGATTCAAAAATGACACCGGTCTGCGATTTACAGCAAGTAGGCATCTAAATGCAACGATATGAACATGCTACAGCAACCAAACATGACAACAAAATACATGGCAGGGATGAATTCAAGATGCTTAACAAAAGTCTAGCACTGAGCTACGGCCAATTCATCCATTAACAGGTTCAAACAAGCATGGCAAAAATGCATATGGCAAACAAATCTCAGACTTAGTGAAATTAACACTTGTCTGGAATTTCAGATCAGGTAGCCCTCTTCGGAGCAACAAAACTACATGTTACAGGATCTGAACATGGCAAAGTAAAGCATGGCATGGAGCTACTCAAAGAGCTTAACAAAGGTCCCTTAGTGACCTTGAGCCAAAAGGGATCAGAAAATACAATTGCAAGTATGTGAACATGGCAAAAACATAATCAGTTTTCATACTTAGTGAAAACTGGCACATGCTGAAATATAACTCAAGTAGGCATGTTTACGAGCTCGATGCACTCACTACGGTGCAAGTCATGGCAAGACAAGCATACACCCATCAAGAAGGCACAAAATTCAATCTAGACATGGCAAGAATAATAGCATAGCATGCATGGATCAACTACAACATCACCGGCAAAATTGCAAACAAGTTGACAGTCTGCCCAGATTCACAAAGTAGCAAAAGTAGAGCTCGATTGACTCAAGCTAGGGTGCTCCATAATTGCGAACAAAGACATGGATGGATAGAGCACTACAATGTTAACAAAACATCTTTACTGATCATCCTCAAAAGAGGCACGGATCACTAGGAAACAACATGAACATATGGCATCATGAGATAAACAGCTCCAGGACTTAGTGAAATCACTAAGTCCTTGAAAACAGAATTAGCAAGTGCACCACTTTGCAGGCTTGCACAAGTCACTACACACATCCTAAAAATACATGGGTTGCACCTCTTGAGAGATGACAAAACCCTTAACAAAACACATGTAGAGCATCAGGGCATAGCATGCACACATTAATCATGGCAAAAATGACAAAAAGCTAAATGGAGTAGCAGATCTGACAATTATCTCAAGTAGCCCTCTTCTAACAGCCTTTCGGGCATCAAGATGAGCTCAAATGAAAATGATGCAATGGAATGAAATGATGTACTCTCTGAGATAAACATTTTGATATGCTATATGCATGAATCGGAGCTACAGATGCGAAGTTACGACACGATGGACATGGGCACATGGATCTGTGATTTGGGGACTTAGACGAATTTTACCTCCGCGAAAAGTCAACGCGGGACGGAGCGGTTTCGGGACGGAGCGGTGCGGATCCGAGACGGGTGTGTTTGGTTGGGCTCCCGATGGATCTCGTCCAGGCGCGGCAGATCTGGCCGGGACGGACTCCGGCGAGCGGCGCGGCGATTCCGGCGAGGGGGCGGAGCACCCGCGGGGCATGGCGGTGGCCGGGGCCGGAGCAGGGCGGCGCGGCGC
>NC_041380.1:98901482-98967543 GCF_002162155.2 Triticum dicoccoides
AGGCAGGCGGCGGCGGCGGCGTCAGTCGGGTGCGGCGATGCGGGGCGCCCAGGCGCGGGGCGGCGCGGTTCGGGCCCCGCTGGCCGGATCTGGGCCGCGCGGGCCCGCGGCGGCGGAGGAGAGAGGAGGCGGTGAGGTGGCGGTGTCGGATAGGCTGGCGGCGGTGATGAGGTGACGTGGCACGCTGCCATTGGGCGGAAGGAGGTGGCCGGCGAGATGGACGCGTCCGCCGGCGGGCGGACATGTCCGGCGGCGCGGAGGGAGTTGGATCTAGGGTTGGACTGCGCGAAAATTTCGGAGGAGAGCACATATTTATAGGTAGAGGGAGCTAGGAGAGTCCAAATGAGGTGCGGTTTTCGGCCACGCGATCGTGATCGAACGACCGAGATGATGGAAGAGGTTTAGGTGGGTTTTGGGCCAAATGGGAGGGGTGTTGGGCTGCAACACACACGAGGCCTTTTCGGTCCCTCGGTTAACCGTTGGAGTATCAAACGAAGTCCAAATGATACGAAACTTGACAGGCGGTCTACGGTAGTAAACCAAGGCCGCTTGGCAAGTCTCGGTCCAATCCGGAAATGTTTAATCCCCACACACGAAAGAAAGCTAGAAATGACCACCGGAGGAGAACGAAGCGCCAGAATGCAAAACGGACAACGGGGAAAATGCTCGGATGCATGAGACGAACACGTATGCAAATGAAATGCACATGAAGACATGATATGCAATGCATGACACACAAGCAATGACAATGCAACAACAGCGAATAACTGCACGACACCTGGCACACCGGTCTCGGGGCGTTACACTCACATACCATCATAAAAAAACAAGCATCGTCATTCATCTTGTAGGAATTTGGAGTAGGCTTGGACCATTTTTCCTTCCTGGTTTGAATTGAGCTCATTGAAGATTTGATGTTATTACATGTATTGCTAGAGTGGTTCTCGATGGACTCAAAACACATCCCCATTCACTGTGTCTCTTCATTACCACCAGATATGTCTAGCCCCCACTGAAATGATTTCTTGAAATCCTAAAGATTCCAGCATTGGAGATTGATGCTACTAATCCCTGGGACGGTATTAAAGAATCACACTACCCGGTCTATCCACATTAAACGCTTGCTCGATCGCGTCCTTCAGGCTGAAAGCCTTCCACACCTCTCGTGACCATTTACATGTGAACATTAGATGTCGAACATCTTCCGCACCACCCTTAGACATTGAGCAAAGACCACAATATATAACGATTTGCAGGTACATACATTTGTAGTATAATTCCATGAAGAGCCTTCCATCCGAAGATTTTTATTTTGCACGACACACGCAACTTACACAAAATTTCCCAAGCGGGGTTACTGCTCAAGGGGTTGACATCATCTCTTCTAAACCTACTAGCAAATTGATGCTCCCATTCAACATGAAACAATGTGGCTTCATTTTATGCCAAGCTACAAAGTCCTCAACCAACTATGCACTGAGGAAACATAGTTTCATTGGTCGGAATTTTGTGTTATGCATAGCTTCATCCTGCCGGTGTGCCATTGGGTTGTAAGTTCATCAATTGTTTAGAGAATACATAGTCCTTTGCTCATCAACACTTTCCTTGAAGGGCTTCCAGGAACCCAATGATCTTCCCACAAGTTAATTTGACTAGTTGATCGTGCATCGTTAGGCTAACACACGATCACAAATGGTCAGGCCGCATCCGTTTGGGACTAAACGGACACAAACCACAGCCCAACATGCAGAAGCAAACGAAAAAATGTTCGTTTTTCGTTTGCTTTCGACCTATTGACGGCTTAAATTTGGGTCACGTTTGCATCAAAGCGGACACGCACGCACACGCGGGACGCGTGCCCTTGTCCTTCTCTAGCCCGCTGATGTCGCTTGAAGCTACGTCGATATTTCCCTCAGATGTGAAACCAAGGTTATCGAACCAGTAGGAGAACCAAGCAACCCAACGTAAATAGCACCCGCACACAAATAACAACTACTCGCAACCCGACGTGTAAAAGGGGTTGTCAATCTCTTTCGGGTAGCGGCGCCCCAAGATGGGCAAACGGACATGAGAGAGTTGTAAATATTGATAGATCGAACGCCAAATAAAATAAATTGCAGCAAGGTATTTTTATATTTTTGGTTTAGTAGATCTGAAAATAAAAGCAAAGAAAAGGTAGATCGCAAAGGCAAATAATATGAGAAATAGACCCGGGGGCGTAGGCTTCACTAGTGGCTTCTCTCGAGAAAAATAGCAAATGGTGGGTAAACAAATTACTGTTTGACAATTGATAGAATTTCAAATAATCATGACGATATCCACGCAATGATCATTATATAGGCATCACGTCCAAGATTAGTAGACCGACTCCTGCTTGCATATACTACTATTACTCCACACATCGACCGCTATCCAGCATGCATCTAGTGTATTAAGTTCATGGAGAAACGAAGTAATGCAATAAGAATGATGACATGATGTAGACAAGATCTATCTATGTAGAGATAGACCCCATCGTTTTATCCTTAGTAGCAATGATACATACGTGTCGGTTCCCCTTCTATCACTGGGATCAAGCACTGTAAGATCAAACCCACTACAAAGCACCTCTTCCCGTTGCAAGATAAATAGATCAAGTTGGTCAAACAAAACCCAAATATCGGAGAAGAAATATGAGGCTATAAGCAATCATGCATATAATAGATCGAAGAAACTCAAATAACTTTCATGGATATAAAAAGATAGATCTGATCATAAACTCAAAGTGCATCCGATCCCAACAAACACATTGCAAAAAGAGTTACATCATATGGATCTCCAAGAGACCATTGTATTGAGAATCAACCGAGAGAGAGGAAGCTATATAGCTACTAACTACGGACCCGAAGGTCTACAAAGAACTACTCACGCATCATCGGAGAGGCACCAATGGAGGTGGTGAACCTCATCCGTGATGGTGTCTAGATTGGATATGGTGGTTCTGGACTCTGCGACAGCTGGAATTGATTTTCATCAACTCCCCTAGGGTTTCTGGAATATTGGGGTATTTATAGAGCAAAGAGGCGGTCCGGGGGGCATCCGAGGTGGGCACAACCCACCAGGGCACGCCTGGGCCTCCTGGCGCGCCCTGGTGGGTTGTGCTCTCCTCGGAGCACCCCCAGGCATAGCCTTGGACCATTAGGTGTCTTCTGGTCCATAAAAAATCTTCGTAAAGTTTTGTGGCATTTGGACTTCGTTTGATATTGATTTTCTGCGATGTAAAAAACATGCAAAAAATAGCAAATTGCACTTGGCACTATGTCAATAGGTTAATACCAAAAATGATATAAAATGACTATAAAATGATTATAAAACATCCAAGATTGATAATATAACAGCATGGAACAATCAAAAATTATAGATACATTGGAGACGTATCACCCACCCATCGGGACACGACGCTCCTTTAATTTTATCTTCCCCTTATTCCCCCCCACCCCCTAACCCCATTGTCCATTTCTTAGGCCGCCACCTCGCTGTCCAGCCCGGCCGCCCAAAGCACGACCACCAGATTTGAGCCTCTCTCGCCCCGACGCCAGCCAACCGATGGATCTACGGCGGCGGGATTTGGTGCATCCAACCGTTGGGTGACTGCCCCTTGCCATGGATTGGCCGGGTACTAGACCGCAGAGCCCGGGTCGCTCGGATCTATCCCATCGGCGGTTCGCCGGCAAAGGCACGCACGACCGTCGCCTGGGGCTCGGCGTTGGGCCAGTGCCTCGTTGACTCACCGTTACCGATCATAAAGTGCGATGATTACCCGCGGCAGGTCATGCGCCGCGTTTCTACCACACCAGAACATCCCGGATGGGTGTTCTTCAAGTGCAAAAAATTTGGGGTATGTGCTTATTTTGATTCGGTTGTGCTCCCGGATTCGGCGCATCCTCGGTAGCTCATTGCTTAATCAATTTTTTCTGTATGATGAATGCAAGTTTTGGTATTGGGAAGAAGATTACATCAATCTATTGATAGCACGAAATTTGATAGATGTTCATGCACCCGTTGCTAGAATGGAGGCTAGAGATGAGACTAGATGCGAAGCAACGACTACTTCTTCGGAGTCGAAGAATGAAGAAGTGTGCAAGCTTGGGAAGTCACAGCTCAACAATGAAGACATAGAGAAAATATTAATCCAACTAGTGAGAGCAGTTATGAATGTTGGATATCTTTTAAACTCTCTAATTGTGGTTCTTGTTTTTTTGTCTTGTTATCCTAGCGAAGAATTGGTAAATTATGTATTGTTATGTATCAAAATGTCGTTGATGAAAAAGAAATGTGTTTCGGCGGCCGGAAAATGTATACATAGGGGCACTGATACGTCCATTTTTCATCATGCTTTTATATTGATATTTATTGCATTATGGGTTGTTATTACACATTATATCACAAAACTTATGCCTTTTCTCTCTTATTTTACAAGGTTTACATGAAGAGAGTGTTGGGGAACGTGGTAATTTCAAAAAAATTCCTACGCACACGCAAGATCATGGTGATGCATAGCAACAAGAAGGGAGAGTGTTGTCTACGTACCCTCATAGACCGAAAGTGGAAGCGTTAGCACAACGCGGTTGATGTAGTCGTACGTCTTCACGACCCGACCGATCAAGTACCAAACGTACGGCATCTTCGAGTTCAGCACACGTTCAGCTCGATGACGTCCCTCGAACTCCGATCCAGCCGAGTGTTGAGGGAGAGTTTCGTCAGCACGACGGTGTGGTGACGATGTTGATGTTCTACCGACGTAGGGCTTTGCCTAAGCACCGCTACAGTATTATCGAGGTGGACTATGGTGGAGGGGGGCACCACACACGGCTAAGAGATCAAGAGATCAATTGTTGTGTCTTTGGGGTGCCCCCTGCCCCCGTATATAAAGGAGTGGAGGAGGGGGAGGGCCGGCCCTCTCTATGGCGCGCCCTAGGGGAGTCCTACTCCCACCGGGAGTAGGATTCCCCCTTTCCTAATAGAACTAGGAGCCCTTCCAAGTAGTAGGAGTAGGAGGGAAGGAAAGGGAAGGGAAAAGGAGAAGGAAGGAAGGGGGCGCCCCCCTCCCTAGTCCAAATCGGACCAGCCCATGGGGAGGGGTGCGGCCACCCTTTGAGGCCTTTCTCTCCTTTCCCGTATGGTCCATTAAGGCCCAATATGAATTCTTGTAACTCCCCGGTACTCCCGAAAATACCCAAATCACTCGGAACCTTTCCGATGTCCGAATATAGTCGTCCAATATATCGATCTTTACGTCCGACCATTTCGAGACTCCTCGTCATGTCCCCGATCTCATCCGGGACTCCGAACTCCTTCGGTACATCAAAACACATAAACTCATAACATAACCATCATCGAACTTTAAGCGTGCGGACCCTACGGGTTCGAGAACTATGTAGACATAGAGACACGTCTCCGGTCAATAACCAATAGAGGAACCTGGATGCTCATATTGGCTCCTACATATTCTACGAAGATCTTTATCGGTCAAACCGCATAACAACATACGTTGTTCCCTTTGTCATCGGTATGTTACTTGCCCGAGATTCGATCGTCGGTATCTCAATACCTAGCTCAATCTCGTTACCGGCAAGTCTCTTTACTCGTTCTGCAATACATCATCCTGCAACTAACTTATTAGTTGCAATGCTTGCAAGGCTTAAGTGATGTGCATTACCGAGAGGGCCCAGAGATACCTCTCTGACAATAGGAGTGACAAATCCTAATCTCGAAATACGCCAACCCAACAAGTACCTTCGGAGACACCTGTAGAGCACCTTTATAATCATCCAGTTACATTGTGATGTTTGGTGGCACACAAAGTGTTCCTCCGGTAAACGGGAGTTGTACAATCTCATAGTCATAGGGACATGTATAAGTCATGAAGAAAGCAATAGCAACAAACTAAACGATCAAGTGCTAAGCTAATGGAATGGGTCAAGTCAATCACATCATTCTCTTAATGATGTGATCCCGTTAATCAAATGAAAACTCATGTCTATGGTTAGGAAACATAACCATCTTTGATCAACGAGCTAGTTAAGTAGAGGCATACTAGTGACACTCTGTTTGTCTATGTATTCACACATGTATTATGTTTCCGGTTAATACAATTCTAGCATGAATAATAAACATTTATCATGATGTAAGGAAATAAATAATAACTTTATTATTGCCTCTAGGGCATATTTCCTACAGTCTCCCACTTGCACTAGAGTCAATAATCTAGTTCACATTGCCATGTGATTTAATACCAATAGTTCACATCACCATGTGATTAACACCCATAGTTCACATCGACATGTGACCAACACCCAAAGGGTTTACTAGAGTCAATAATCTAGTTCACATCGCTATGTGATTAACACCCAAAGAGTACTAAGGTGTGATCATGTTTTGCTTGTGAGAGAAGTTTAGTCAACGGGTCTGCCACATTCAGATCCGTAAGTATTTTGCAGATTTCTATGTCAACAATGCTCTGCATGGAGCTACTCTAGCTAATTGCTCCCACTTTCAATATGTATCCAGATTGAGATTTAGAGTCATCTGGATCAGTGTCAAAATTTGCATCGACGTAACCCTTTATGACGAACCTTTTTGTCACCTCCATAATCGAGAAACATATCCTTATTCCACTAGGGATAATTCTGACCGATGTCCAGTGATCTACTCCTAGATCACTATTGAACCCCTTGCCAAAAATAGTGTAGGGTATACAATAGATCTGGTACACAGCATGGCATATTTTATAGAACCTATGGCCAAGGCATAGGGAATGACTTTCATTCTCTTTCTATCTTCTGCCGTGGTCAGGCTTTGAGTCTTACTCAGTTTCACACCTTTTAACACAGGCGAGAACTCTTTCTTTGACTGTTCCATTTTGAACTACTTCAAAATCTTGTCAAGGTATGTACTCATTGAAAAAATTATCAAGCGTCTTGATCTATCTCTATAGATCTTGATGCTCAATATGTAAGCAGCTTCACCGAGGTCTTTCTTTGAAAAACTCCTTTCAAACACTCCTTTATGCTTTGCAGAATAATTCTACATTATCTCCGATCAATAATATGTCATTCACGTATACTTATCAGAAATGTTGTAGTGCTCCCACTCACTTTCTTGTAAATATAGGTGAGGGAGTCCTGGATTAGGGGATCTCCGGACAGCCGGACTATATCCTTTGGCTGAACTGATAGACTATGAAGATACAAGATTGAAGACTTCGTCTCGTGTCCGATAGGACTCTACTTGGCGTGGAAGGCAAGCTAGGCAATACGGATATGGATATCTCCTCCTTTGTAACCGACCTTGTGTAACCCTAACCCTCTCCGGTGTCTATATAAACCGGAGGGTTTTAGTCCGTAGGACAACATACAATCATACCATAGGCTAGCTTCTAGGGTTTAGCCTCTCTGATCTCGTGGTAGATCTACTCTTGTACTACCCATATCATCAATATTAATCAAGCAGGACGTAGGGTTTTACCTCCAGCAAGAGGTCCCGAACCTGGGTAAAACATTGTGTCCCCTGCCTCCTGTTACCATCCGGCCTAGACGCACAGTTCGGGACCCCCTACCCGAGATCCGCCGGTTTTGACACCAACATTGGTGCTTTCATTGAGAGTTCCTCTATGTCGTCACCTTTAGGCCAGATGGCTCCTCCGATCATCAACAACGATGCGGTCCAGGGTGAGACCTTTCTCCCCGGACAGATCTTCGTGTTCGGCGGCTTTGCACTGCGGGCTAATTCGCTTGGCCATCTGGAGCAGATTGAAAGCTACGCCCCTGGCCATCAGGTCAGATTTGGAAGTTTGAACTACACAGCCGACATCCGCGGAGACTTGATCTTCGACAAATTCGAGCCACAGCCGGGCGTGCTGCACTGTCATGATGGGTATGACCTAGCTCTGCTGCCGAACAATACCCCAGAGGCCGCGCCCGCATCAGCTCCGAACCTTAGCTCGGAGCCAACTGCGCCAATCAAGGACGGGTGGCTAGACACCGCCTCAGGGGCTGCAGTCTCAACGGCGATCGAGCCGAACACCAGCCTAATCCTCTGCGAAGCCCGTGACTCCAAGGTGCCGGACTCTTTTCCGGACTCCGAACCGTCTGCGCCCCTGCCAATCGAATCCGATTGGGCGCCGATCATGGAATTCACCGCCGCGGATATCTTTCAGCACTCGCCCTTCGGCGACATTCTGAATTCATTAAAGTCTCTCTCTTTGTCAGGAAAGCCCTGGCCGGACTATGGCCAACAGGATTGGGATGCGGACGATGAAGAAATTCAACGCCCACCCACCACCCACTTCGTAGCCACTGTCGATGATTTAACCGACATACTCGACTTTGACTCCGAAGACATCGACGGTATGGACGACGATGTAGGAAACGAACATGAACCAGCGTCTATAGGTCACTGGAAAGCCACCTCATCATATGACATATACATGGTGGATACACCCAAAGAAGGCAATGTTGACGAGATAACGGAGGATGACCCCTCCAAGAAGCAACCCAAGCGCCAACGTCAGCGGTGTCGCTCTAAGTCCCACCAAAGCAAAGTAGTGATACCGGCACAGGAGATAATAACACTCCGGATAGTGCCGAAGACAAAAACAATCCCCTCCAGCAAGATTTAGAGCAGGAGGATGGAGGAGCCAGCCCTCCTGAGAGAGCGGTAGACGGAGAGGAGGAGGATGACAATTACATGCCCCCCTCCGAAGACGAGGCAAGCCTCGGCGATGATGAATTCGCCGTACCAGAGGATCCCGTCGAACAAGAGCGCTTCAAGCGCCGGCTTATGGCCACGGCAAATAGCCTGAAGAAAAAGCAACAACAACTTCAAGCTGATCAAGATCTGCTAACTGACAGATGGACTGAAGTCCTCATGGCCGAGGAATATAAACTCGAGCGCCCCTCCAAGAATTACCCAAAGTGCAGGTTACTACCCCGACTGGAGGAACAAGCATATGATACGGCTGATCGGCCACCTCGTGGCCGCGATAGAGAGGCATTCCAGCCAAAAACTCAGCCTCCACCCCGACGCCATTCAAATAAAAAGGCATGGGGAGATACGCCAGACCTGCGAGACATATTGGAGGACAAAGTTGAAGGAATTATGCCCTACATGCAATAATAAAGTTATTATTTATGTCCTTATATCATGATAAATGTTTACTATTCATGCTAGAATTGTATTAACCGGAAACATAATACATGTGTGAATACATAGACAAACAGAGTGTCACTAGTATGCCTCTACTTGACTAGCTCGTTAATCGAAGATGGTTATGTTTCCTAGCCATAGACATGAGTTGTCATTTGATTAACGGGATCACATCATTAGGAGAATGATGTGATTGACTTGACCCATTCCATTAGCTTAGCACTTGATCGTTTAGTTTGTTGCTATTGCTTTCTTCATAACTTATACATGTTCCTATGACTATGAGATTATGCAACTCCCATTTACCGGAGGAACACTTTGTGTGCTACCAAACGTCACAACGTAACTGGGTGATTATAAGGTGCTCTACAGGTGTCTCCGAAGGTACTTGTTGGGTTGGCGTATTTCGAGATTAGGATTTGTCACTCCGATTGTCGGAGAGGTATCTCTAGGCCCTCTCGGTAATGCACATCACTTAAGCCTTGCAAGCATTGCAACTAATAAGTTAGTTGCGGGATGATGTATTACGGAACGAGTAAAGAGACTTGCCGGTAACGAGATTGAACTAGGTATTGAGATACCGACAATCGAATCTCGGGCAAGTAACATACCGATGACAAAGGGAACAACGTATGTTGTTATGCGGTCTGACCGATAAAGATCTTCGTAGAATATGTGGGAGCCAATATGAGCATCCAGGTTCCGCTATTGGTTATTGACCGGAGACATGTCTCGGTCATGTCTACATAGTTCTCGAACCCATAGGGTCCATACACTTAAAGTTTCGGTGACGATTGTATTATGAGTTTATGTGATTTGATGTATCGAAGGTAGTTCGGAGTCCCGGATGAGATCGGGGACATGACGAGGAGTCTCGAAATGGTCGAGACATAAAGATCGATATATTGGACGACTATATTCGGACATCGGAAATGTTCCGAGTGATTCGGGTATTTTCGGGGGTACCGAGGAGTTACGGGAATACAAGGAAGAAGTAATGGGCCTCATGGGCCAAGTGGTGGAAGAGAGGAGGCAGGGCGCGCGCCCCCCTAGCCCAAACCGAATTGGACTAGGGGCCGCCCCCCTTTCCTCTTTTTCCTCCTTCTCCTTCCTTCTCCTTCTCCTCCTTCCTTTCCTCCTCCTAGTAGGAGTAGGAAAGGGGAGTCCTACTCCTACTAGGAGGAGGACTCCTCCTCCTGGCGCGCCCATAGAGGGCCGGCCGGCCTCCCCCTTGCTCCTTTATATACAGGGACAGGGGCACCTCTAGACACACAAGTTGATCAGTTGATCTCTCCCAGCAGTGTGCGGTGCCCCCCTCCACCATATTCCACCTCGGTCATATCGTAGCAGTGCTTAGGCGAAGCCCTGCGTCGGTAGCAACATCATCACCGTCACCATGCCGTCGTGCTGACGGAACTCTCCCGTAAAGCTCTACTGGATCGGAGTTCGCGGGACGTCATCGAGCCGAACGTGTGCTGAACTCGGAGGTGCCGTACGTTCGGTACTTGGATCGGTCGGATTGTGAAGACGTACGACTACATCAACCGCGTTGTGATAACGCTTCCGCTTTTGGTCTACGAGGGTACGTAGACAACACTCTCCTCTCTCGTTGCTATGCATCACCATGATCTTGCGTGTGCGTAGGAATTTTTTTGAAATTACTATGTTCCCCAACAGTGGCATCCGAGCCTAGGTTTTATGCATTGATGTTGTGCACAAGTAGAACACAAGTGAGTTGTGGGCGATATAAGTCATACTGCTTACCAGCATGTCATACTTTGGTTTGGCGGTATTGTTGGATGAAGCGGCCCGGACCGACATTATGCGTACGCTTACGCGAGACTGGTTCTACCGACGTGCTTTGCACACAGGTGGCTGGCGGGTGTCAGTTTCTCCAACTTTAGTTGAACCAAGTGTGGCTATGGCCGGTCCTTGCGAAGGTTAAAACAGCACCAACTTGACAAACTATCATTGTGGTTTTGATGCGCAGGTAAGAACGATTCTTGCTAAGCCCATAGCAGCCACGTAAAACTTGCAACAACAAAGTAGAGGACATCTAACTTGTTTTTGCAGGGCATGTTGTGATGTGATATGGTCAAGACATGATGCTAAATTTTATTGTATGAGATGATCATGTTTTGTAACTGAGTTATCGGCAATTGGCAGGAGCCATATGGTTGTCGCTTTATTGTATGCAATGCAATTGCGCTGTAATGCTTTACTTTATCACTAAGCGATAGCGATAGTCGTGGAAGGATAAGATTGGCGAGACGACAACGATGCTACGATGGTGATCAAGGTGTCGCGCCGGTGACAATGGTGATCATGACGGTGCTTCGGAGATGGAGATCACAAGCACAAGATGGTGATGGCCATATCATATCACTGATATTGATTGCATGTGATGTTTATCTTTTATGCATCTTATCTTGCTTTGATTGACGGTAGCATTATAAGATGATCTCTCACTAAATTTCAAGATAAAAGTGTTCTCCCTGAGTATGCACCATTGCCAAAGTTCGTCGTGCCCAGACACCACGTGATGATCGGGTGTGATAAGCTCTACGTCCATCTACAACGGGTGCAAGCCAGTTTTGCACACGCAGAATACTCAGGTTAAACTTGACGAGCCTAGCATATGCAGATATGGCCTCGGAACACTGAGACCGAAAGGTCAAGCATGAATCATATAGTAGATATGATCAACATATTGATGTTCACCATTGAAAGCTACTCCATTTCACGTGATGATCGGTTATGGTTTAGTTGATTTGGATCACGTGATCACTTAAAAGATTAGAGGGATGTCTTTCTAAGTGGGAGTTCTTAAGTAATATGATTAACTGAACTTAAATTTATCATGAACTTAGTACTTGATAGTATCTTGCTTGTCTATGTTTGATTGTAGATAGATGGCCCGTGCTGTTGTTCTGTTGAATTTTAATGCGTTCCTTGAGAAAGCAAAGTTGAAAGATGATGGTAGCAATTACATGGACTGGGTCCGTAACTTGATGATTATCCTCATTGCTGCACAGAAGAATTACGTCCTGGAAGCACCACTAGGTGCCAGGCCTGCTGCTGGAGCAACACCAGATGTTATGAACGTCTGGCAGAGCAAAGCTGATGACTACTCGATAGTTTAGTGTGCCATGCTTTACGGCTTAGAATCGGGACTTTAACGACGTTTTGAACGTCATGGAGCATATGAGATGTTCCAAGAGTTGAAGTTAATATTTCAAGCAAATGCCCGGATTGAGAGATATGAAGTCTCCAATAAATTTTATAGCTGCAAGATGGAGGAGAATAGTTCTGTCAGTGAACATATACTCAAAATGTCTGGGTATCATAATCACTTGACTCAACTGGGAGTTAATCTTCCTGTTGATAGTGTCATTGACAGAGTTCTTCAATCACTGCCACCAAGCTACAAGAGCTTCGTGATGAACTATAACATGCAAGGGATGGATAAGACAATTCCCGAGCTCTTCGCAATGCTAAAGGCTGCGGAGGTAGAAATCAAGAAGGAGCATCAAGTGTTGATGGTCAACAAGACCGCCAGTTTCAAGAAAAAGGGCAAAGGGAAGAAGAAGGGAACTTCAAGAAGAACAGTAAGCAAGTTACTGCTCAGGAGAAGAAACCCAAATATGGACCTAAGCCTGAAACTGAGTGCTTCTACTGCAAGCAGACTGGACACTGGAAGCGGAACTGCCCCAAGTATTTGGCGGATAAGAAGGATGGCAAGGTGAACAAAGGTATATGTGATATACATGTTATTGATGTGCACCTTACTAGAGCTCGCAGTAGCACCTGGGTATTTGATACTGGTTCTGTTGCTAACATTTGCAACTCGAAACAGGGACTACGGATTAAGCAAACACCGGCAAAGGACGAGGTGACAATGTGCGTGGGAAATGGTTCCAAAGTCGATGTGATCGCGGTCGGCATGCTACCTCTACATCTACCTTCGGGATTAGTTTTAGACCTAAATAATTGTTATTTGGTGCCAGTGTTGAGCATGAACATTATATCTGGATCTTGTTTGATGCGAGATGGTTATTCATTTAAATCAGAGAATAATGGTTGTTCTATTTATATGAGTAATATCTTTTATGGTCATGCACCCTTGAAGAGTGGTCTATTTTTGATGAATCTCGATAGTAGTGATACACATATTCATAATGTTGAAACCAAAAGATGCAGAGTTGATAATGATAGTGCAACTTATTTGTGGCACTATCGTTTAGGTCATATCGGTATAAAGCGCATGAAGAAACTCCATGCTTATGGACTTTTGGAATCACTTGATTATGAATCACTTGGTACTTGCGAACCGTGCCTCATGGGTAAGATGACCAAAACGCCGTTCTCCGGTACTATGGAGAGAGCAATGGATTTGTTGGAAATCATACATACAGATGTATGTGGTCCGATGAATATTGAGGCTCGTGGCGGATATCGTTATTTTCTCACCTTCACAGATGATTTAAGCAGATATGGGTATATCTAATTGATGAAACATAAGTCTGAAACATTTGAAAAGTCCAAAGAATTTCAGAGTGAAGTTGAAAATCATCATAACAAGAAAATAAAGTTTCTACGATCTGATCATGGAGGAGAATATTTGAGTTACGAGTTTGGTCTACATTTGAAACAATGCGGAATAGTTTCGCAACTCACGCCACCCGGAACACCACAGCGTAATGGTGTGTCCGAACGTCGTAATCGTACTTTACTAGATATGGTGCGATCTATGATGTCTCTTACAGCTATCGTTTTGGGGTTATGCTTTAGAGACGGCTGCATTCACGTTAAATAGGGCACCATCAAAATCCGTTGAGACGACGCCTTATGAACTATGGTTTGGCAAGAAACCAAAGCTGTCGTTTCTGAAAGTTTGGGGCTGCGATGCTTATGTGAAAAAGCTTCAACCTGATAAGCTCGAACCCAAATCGGAGAAATGTGTCTTCATAGGATACCCAAAGGAAACTGTTGGGTACACCTTCTATCACAGATCCGATGGCAAGACTTTCGTTGCTAAGAATGGATCCTTTCTAGAGAAGGAGTTTCTCTCGAAAGAAGTGAGTGGGAGGAAAGTAGAACTTGATGAGGTAACTGTACCTACTCCCTTATTGGAAAGTAGTACATCACAGAAACCGGTTTCTGTGACACCTACACCAATTAGTGAGGAAGCTAATGATAATGATCATGAAACTTCAGATCAAGTTACTACCGAACCTCGTAGATCAACTAGAATAAGATCCGCACCAGAGTGGTACGGTAATCATGTTCTGGAAGTCATGCTACTAGATCATGATGAACCTATGAACTATGAAGAAGCGATGGTGAGCCCAGATTCCGCAAAATGGCTAGAAGCCATGAAATCTGAGATGGGATCCATGTATGGGAACAAAGTGTGGACTTTGCTTGACTTGCCCATTGATCGGCAAGCAATTGAGAATAAATGGATCTTCAAGAAGAAGACTGACGCTGACGGTAATGTTACTGTCTACAAAGCTCGACTTGTTGCAAAAGGTTTTTGACAAGTTCAAGGGATTGACTATGATGAGACCTTCTCACCCGTAGCGATGCTTAAGTCTGTCCGAATCATGTTAGCAATTGCCGCATTTTATGATTATGAAATTTGGCAAATGGATGTTAAAACTGCATTCCTGAATGGATTTCTGGAAGAAGAGTTGTATATGATGCAGCCAGAAGGTTTTGTCGATCCAAAGGGAGCTAACAAAGTGTGCAAGCTCCAGCGATCCATTTATGGACTAGTGCAAGCTTCTCGGAGTTGGAATAAACGCTTTGATAGTGTGATCAAAGCATTTGGTTTTGTACAGACTTTTGGAGAAGCCTGTATTTACAAGAAAGTGAGTGGGAGCTCTGTAGCATTTTTGATATTATATGTGGATGACATATTATTGATTGGAAATGATATAGAATTTCTGGATAGCATAAAGGGATATTTGAATAAGAGTTTTTCAATGAAAGACCTCGGTGAAGCTGCTTACATATTGGGCATTAAGATCTATAGAGATAGATCAAGATGCTTAATTGGACTTTCAGAAAGCACATACCTTGACAAAGTTTTGAAGAAGTTCAAAATGGATCAGGCAAAGAAAGGGTTCTTGCCTGTGTTACAAGGTGTGAAGTTGAGTAAGACTCAATGTTCGACCACCGCAGAAGATAGAGAGAAAATGAAAGCTGTTCCCTATGCTTCAGCCATAGGCTCTATCATGTATGCAATGTTGTGTACCAGACCTGATGTGTGCCTTGCTATAAGTCTAGCAGGGAGGTACCAAAGTAATCCTGGAGTGGATCACTGGACAACGGTCAAGAACATCCTGAAGTACCTGAAAAGGACTAAGGATATGTTTATCATATATGGAGGTGACAAAGAGCTCATCATAAATGGTTACGTTGATGCAAGCTTTGACACTGATCCGGACGATTCTAAATCGCAAAACGGATATGTGTTTATATTGAACAGTGGAGTTGACAGTTGGTGCATTTCTAAACAAAGCGTCGTGGCAGGATCTACATGTGAAGCGGAGTACATAGCTGCTTCAGAAGCAGCAAATGAAGGAGTCTGGATGAAGGAGTTCATATCCGATCTAGGTGTCATACCTAGTGCATCGGGTCCAATGAAAATATTTTGTGACAATACTGGTGCAATTGCCTTGGCGAAGGAATCTAGATTTCACAAGAGAACCAAGCACATCAAGAGACGCTTCAATTCCATTTGGGATTTAGACCAAGTGGGAGACATATAAATTTGCAAGATACATACGGATCTGAATGTTGCAGACCCGCTGACTAAGCCTCTTCCACGAGCAAAACATGATCAGCACCAAAGCTCCATGGGTGTTATAGTCATTACTATGTAATCTAGATTATTGACTCTAGTGCAAGTGGGAGACTGAAGGAAATATGCCCTAGAGGCAATAATAAAGTTATTATTTATTTCTTTATATCATGATAAATGTTTATTATTCATGCTAGAATTGTATTAACCGGAAACATAATACATGTGTGAATACATAGACAAATAGAGTGTCACTAGTATGCCTCTACTTGACTAGCTCGTTAATCGAAGATGGTTATGTTTCCTAGCCATAGACATGAGTTGTCATTTGATTAACGGGATCACATCATTAGGAGAATGATGTGATTGACTTGACCCATTCCATTAGCTTAGCACTTGATCGTTTAGTTTGTTGCTATTGCTTTCTTCATAACTTATACATGTTCCTATGACTATGAGATTATGCAACTCCCGTTTACCGGAGGAACACTTTGTGTGTTACCAAACGTCACAACATAACTGGGTGATTATAAAGGTGCTCTACAGGTGTCTCTGAAGGTACTTGTTGGGTTGGCGTATTTCGAGCTTAGGATTTGTCACTCTGATTGTCGGAGAGGTATCTCTGGGCCCTCTCGGTAATGCACATCACTTAAGCCTTGCAAGCATTGCAACTAATAAGTTAGTTGCGGGATGATGTATTATGGAACGAGTAAAGAGACTTGCCGGTAACGAGATTGAACTAGGTATTGAGATACCGACGATCGAATCTCGGGCAAGTAACATACCGATGACAAAGGGAACAACGTATGTTGTTATGCGCTCTGACCGATAAAGATCTTCGTAGAATATGTGGGAGCCAATATGAGCATCCAGGTTCCGCTATTGGTTATTGACCGGAGACATGTCTCTGTCATGTCTACATAGTTCTCGAACCCGTAGGGTCTGCACGCTTAAAGTTTCGGTGACGATTGTATTATGAGCTTATGTGATTTGATGTACCGAAGGTAGTTCGGAGTCCCGGATGAGATCGGGGACATGACGAGGAGTCTTGAAATGGTTGAGACATAAAGATCGATATATTGGACAACTATATTCGGACATCGGAAAGGTTCTGAGTGATTCGGGTATTTTCGGGGGTACCGGGGAGTTATGGGAATACAAGGAAGAAGTAATGGGCCTCATGGGCCAAGTGGTGGAAGAGAGGAGGCAGGGCGCGCGGCCCCCCTAGCCCAAACCGAATTGGACTAGGGGGCCGGCCCCCCTTTCCTCTTTTTCCTCCTTCTCCTTCCTTCTCCTTCTCGTCCTTCCTTTCCTTCTCCTAGTAGGAGTAGGAAAGGGGAGTCCTACTCCTACTAGGAGGAGGACTCCTCCTCCTGGCGCGCCCATAGAGGGCCGGCCAGCCTCCCCCCTTGCTCCTTTATATACAGGGGCAGGGGGCACCTCTAGACACACAAGTTGATCAGTTGATCTCTCCCAGCCGTGTGCGGTGCCCCCCTCCACCATATTCCACCTCGGTCATATCGTAGCAGTGCTTAGGCAAAGCCCTGCGTCGGTAGCAAGATCATCACCATCACCACGCCGTCGTGCTGACGGAACTCTCTCGTGAAGCTCTGCTGGATCGGAGTTCGGGGGACGTCATCGAGCTGAATGTGTGCTGAATTCAGAGGTGCCGTACGTTCGGTACTTGGATCGGTCGGATCGTGAAGACGTACGACTACATCAACCGCGTTGTGCTAACGCTTCCGCTTTCGGTCTACGAGGGTACGTAGACAACACTCTCCTCTCTTGTTGCTATGCATCACCATGATCTTGCATGTGCGTAGGATTTTTTTTTGAAATTACTACGTTCCCCAACAAAAGCAAAGCATGCAAGATCGATCTACGGATCACGAGGGTGCACAACTCTGCGAGACGGCAAACGTCACGCCGGATACAGTAAAAGCAAATCCTGCCGGGCCGAACACAGCGGGCAAGACCCATTCGAGCTGCATCGCGATATAGCCCAATACAGAGGCGCCGCACACCCCTTATGCTTCACATACGAAGTAATGGATCATCAATTCCCAGAAGGTTTCAAACCTGTAAATATTGAATCATATGACGGCACAACAGATCCCGCAGTATGGATCGAGGATTTCCTCCTCCACATCCACATGGCCCGCGGTGACAACTTACACGCCATCAAATACCTCCCACTAAAGCTCAAAGGACCAGCGCGGCATTGTCTTAACAGCTTGCCAGCCGAGTCCATCAGCTGTTGGGAAGATCTGGAAGCTGCATTCCTCGACAACTTTCAGGGCACTTATGTGCGGCCACCAGATGCCGATGACTTGAGCCACATAATTCAACAGCCAGAAGAATCGGCCAGGCAATTATGGACTCGGTTCCTAACAAACAAAAATCAAATTGTCGACTGTCCGGACGAAGAGGCCCTAGCGGCTTTCAAACACAACATCCGAGACGAGTGGCTAGCCCGGCACCTTGGTCAGGAAAAGCCGAAATCTATGGCAGCTCTCACGACGCTCATGACCCGCTTTTGTGCGGGAGAAGACAGCTGGCTGGCTCGCAGTAATAACATATCAAAGAACCATGGTACCTCCGATACCAGGGACGGCAATAGCAGGTCACGTCGCAACAAACATAAGCGCCGCATTAACGGCGAAAATACCGAGGATACGGCAGTCAATGCCGGATTCAAAGGCTCTAAACCCGGTCAGCGGAAAAAGCCATTCAAACAAAGTACACTGGGTCCGTCCAGCTTGGACCGTATACTCGATCGCTCATGTCAAATACACGGCACCCCAGACAAGCCAGCCAATCACACCAACAGGGATTGTTGGTTGTTCAAGCAGGCCGGCAAGTTAATTGCTGAAAACAAGGACAAGGGGCCGCATAGCGATGACGAGGAGGAGCCCCGGTATCCGCACACCGGAGGACAAAAGAGATTTCCCCCGCAGGTGCAGACGGTGAACATGATATACGCAACCCACATCCCCAAGAGGGAGCGGAAGCGTGCGCTCAGGGACGTATATGCGTTGGAGTCAGTCGCCCCAAAGTTCAACCCTTGGTCCTCTTGTCCGATCACCTTCGATCGCAGGGACCACCCCACTAGTATCCGTCATGGTGGATTCGTCGCACTGGTCCTAGACCCAATCGTTGACGGATTTCACCTCACTCGAGTCCTTATGGATGGCGATAGCAGCCTGAACCTGCTTTATCAGGACACAGTGCGCAAAATGGGTATAGACCCCTCAAGGATCAAACCCACAAAAACGATCTTTAAAGGCGTCATTCCAGGTGTAGAGGCCCATTGCACAGGCTCAATTACACTGGAAGTGGTCTTCGGATCCCCGGATAACTTCCGGAGCGAAGAGTTAATCTTCGATATAGTCCCGTTCCGCAGTGGTTATCACGCGCTGCTCGGGCGAACCGCATTTGCTAGATTCAATGTTGTACCGCATTATGCATACCTCAAGCTCAAGATGCCAGGACCTCGCAGAGTTATTATAGTCAATGGAAACACAGAACGCTCTCTCCAAATAGAGGAGCACACCGCGGCCCTCGTAGCAGAAGCGCAAAGCAGCCTCTCAAGGCAATCGACCAGTTCGGCGCTTCAAAGCCCGGACACCTTCAAGCGCGCTCGGAGCAATCGGCAAATAGACCGCCTGGCGCGATCTGAGCTCGCGTAGCAATACGATGGCCACCCCAGTCCCAGCCAAACAGCGAAGCTCGTGCCACGCGTACATAATTACGCATTAAAAATACCATGGGCACAGGTGGGGAGGGGGCACTGTGGCACGCCCCAAGACGCGGCTTAAACCACACTAGGGGCTTCCCGTTTGGTTATTTTTCTCTTCTTTCAGGACCTTAATCTCTGAAAACCCTGTCCGACAGCACTATTGCCGAACACATGATGCAGCAACCAAGGAGGCAGAAAGCTACGTCACACCACGGAATTCCCAGGTGGGTTACAATACTGAGCGAGATATTTAATTTAATACTATTACTCAGCTTGCCCTTGGAAGGGACATAGTCCCACTCTTTGCTTATCGCACTATCTGTATCATTCTGCTTTAACGCACCTTTTTAAATAAACAATGCATAACATCACGACTATTATTGCATTCTTGTTATATATATGTGTGTTCATTAACGATGCCTTGCAACCGTACACTTTGGTACGGCAAATACACCAGGGGCTTACGTACCCCACAACATGGTGTGAAAAGTCCGAACACTTTCACAAGTGCGGCACCCCGAACTTATAGCATTATATGCATCAGCTCCGAATCATGTCTTTAGTCAAATGTTGGGTTTGCCCGGCTCCTATGTTTTGGTACCTTACGTTCCGCTCCATCGGCTAAGGTAGCGCTAGGAGAACTACTGCGATTGTGCCCCGGTTCTGTGCCCCGGTTCTGTCGGGCTTAGCACCTCAATAGAGAAAGCTAAAACTGACTGTCATGATAAGGCGAGAGACTGGTCGCTGTTCGGCGAGGTTTTCGAGTCCCTAAAGACTTATGCCGCTTAGGGCGAGGGGCCGGCCCTGTCCGGGTTAAAGGCGTGTATCGCGCCCCGAATTCGGCCTTCCGAATACGAGGGGCTTCGCCGAAATTTAAAATTATAGAATTCTATGGCTCAGTGAGAGTGATAAAGCATTATTAGTCCGGTTGCCTTGTTCGTTGTGCTGAGCACCTCCCTCGAAGGACCCAAATATGGGAACAAGAGTGCTCAGGTTTATCCCGAACACCCCAGCACTCGTGGCATGGGGGCAGAAGCCGAGGACTAGCCATCTCTCAGATTGATAAACGGCCAAACAGAAGGTAATATTTTAAATTCAAACAAGCGTTGCATAGCGCATATGAGACAAGTTTTCGTAAATACAGGATAAAATGAGCAAGTCTCACTCAAATATTACATCTTTTGAACACTCGTCCGCTATGAGACGGGCACCCAACAGAACACCCTCGTAGTACATCTCGGGGTGGCGGTGCTCCTTGCCCTCCGGCGGCCCCTCCTTGATCAGCTTCACGGCGTCTAGCTTGACCCACTGCAATTTCACACGGGCGAAAGCCCGGCATGCACCCTCAATGCAGACAGATCGCTTGACGACCTCCAGCCGCGGACAGGCATCCACAAGCCGCCTCACCAGGCCGAAGAAGCTGTTCAAAAGGGCGTCGCCAGGCCACAGCCGGACTATAAAGCCCTTCATGGCCTGATCGGCCGCCTTATGTAGCTCGACCATCTGCTTCAGCTGGTCGCTCATTGGCACCGGGTGTTCGGCCTCAGCATACTGAGACCAGAACAGCTTCTCCGTTGAGCTTCCATCCTCGGCCTGGTAAAATTGTGCGGCATCGGACACGCTGCGGGGCAAATCTGCGAATGCTCCTGGAGAGCTCCGGATTCGGGTAAGTAATCGGTAATTTACTTTTATATGCTTGCTTTGCTTATAGAAAGCCTTACCCATCGCTATCTTCTTCATTGCGTCGATCTCCTGGAGGGCCCTTTGGGCTTCGGCCTTGGCACTTTTTGCGCTCTCGAGGGCCACGGCAAGCTCAGACTCCCGCGTCTTTGAGTCAAGCTCCAACGCCTCATGCTTCGCCACGAGAGCCTAGAGCTCTTGCTGCACCTCGCCCACTCGAGCCTCGTGCTTCTCTCGCTCGGTGTGCTCCTTGGCCGCGTTATCTTCGGCCTTGGTTAGCGCTTGCTTCAGGGTCGCCACCTCGGTCATGGCCCCTGGCGAATATACGATGATCCTGTCATTTTGCAATCACGTCTTCTTTTATATATACATATCTATAGACAAGGTATTACTTACCCTTGTTCTCCTCGAGATGCCTCTTGACAAGGCCGAGCTCTTTCCTGGACCCCTCGAGGTCCTGCTTCAGTACGGCGACCTCCGCAGTCAGTGCGGCGGACGCCAGCAATGAAGCCTGCATATGCATATTGACATACTTATATTAGACTCCTGCGATATTATTTGATCCTCTGTTCGGCTTTTCTTTGTGAACACCGAACAAAGCATCAGGGGCTACTGTCTATGCGGTAATATTTTTCCTATATTTTAAAACACTTACCTCAAAGCCTATTAGAAGGCTGGCACAGGCTTCAGTCAATCCGCTCTTGGCGGACCGAACCTTCTGGATCACCGCACTCATGATAGTGCGGTGCTCCTCGTCGATGGAAGCGATGCGAAGCGCTTCCAGTAGATTGTCTGGCACCTCTGGATGGACAGAGGTCACCAGCACAGGCGTCTTGCCCCTCTTAGAAGGAGGCCTCTTGCCCGAGCCCGGAACCACTGGAGGTTCCGGCGTGGTGTTCGGCTGAGGGCCGAACTCGGAGCTCTCAGGGGCCCTGTCCCCTCGGCTCCCGGAGTCCGGAAGGTCGCCTTGAGGCGCCTCCAGGACTGTCTCCCCTTGACCCGGTGCCTCTTGAGACAGCACCTCGGCATCGTCAGCAGGATGAGGGGAGGTGGCAGTCAGGACTGGATCGCTATCCATGTCCGACGAGCCCAGGGAGCCATCCAATGATACATTGATACTGGCTCGTGGCGGCCTGCATAATTGTGTTCGGTGTTAGGGAAAGCAGTGCGACAAAGGAATACTATGAGTTACTCTGGTACCCGAATACTTACAATCTCCCGAGGGGCTTGGCCCTGGGCAACCACTCGTCTTCGTCTTCATCGGCGGCGGTGGAGCTGTCCGGAAGGAGAGTCCTTCCCTTCTTGGACCCTTCGGCCCCCACAGTCGGGACGACCTTCCTTTTCTTGTCTCCCCCGCCTGGAAGGGGAGCATCTTCTTCTTCCTCCTCGTCTTCGGGGGAGGAGTGTGCCGCAGAGTTATCAGACGATGAGTCTGATAACACCTGGCGCCGAGAACTCTTTCGGGTTCCCTTGGCCTTCTTGGTCTTCTCCGGCACCTTGTAAGGAGCCAGAGTCAGCATCTCCATCAGGAGAGCGTCCGCAGTGTCTTCGGGCAAAGGGGCCGGACAGTTAATCTGCCCCGACATCTCCACCTAGTCCTGTCAAAGGCATGGAGATTAGGCCCCGCGCATGATTAAGCTAGGGGAAATAAATGTCCTACAGGACGTATTAAACTCACCGAACGCGCTAGGCGCTTTGCGCTTAGTCCGCGGTCCTCGGCAAGAGAAGGCGGGACCTCGGTGCCCTTGAACAGCACCTTCCAGACGTCCTTGTGTGTCGTATCAAAGATCTTGCTCAGAGTCTGGTGCCGGGCCAAGTTGAATTCCCACAAGTTAAAATCCTGTTGTTGACACGGGAGGATCCGGCGGATGAGCATAACATGGACTATGTTGACAAGCTTGAGCTTCTTGCTTGCCATACTCCAGATACATTTCTGGAGTCCATCCAGCTCCACCGATGAACCCCACGACAAGCCCTTCTCTTTCCAGGAAGTGAGCCGTGTAGGGAATCCGGATCGAAACTCGGGGGCTATCGCCCATTTGGCGTCGCGCGGCTCGGTGATGTAGAACCACGCCGATTGCCATCCCTTTATTGTCTCCACAAAGGAGCCTTCAAGCCATATAACGTTAGGCATCTTGCCCACCATGGCTCCGCCGCATTCTGCTTGTTTGCCTCGTACCACCTTCGGCTTGATATTGAAGGTCTTTAACCACAGGCCAAAGTGGGGTCGGATGCGGAGGAAGGCCTCGCACACAACGATAAACGCCAAAATGTTGAGGACGAAGTTCGGGGCCAGATCATGAAAGTCCAGCCCGTAGTAGAACATGAGACCATAGACGAATGGATGGAGGGGAAACCCCAGTCCGCGGAGGAAGTGGTGGAGGAAAACTACCCTCTCGTGAGGTTCCGGGGTAGGGACGATCTGCCCCACGGCGGGCAGCCGATGCGCGATATTCGCAGCTAAGTATCCAGCTCTGCGCAGCTTCTTGACGTCTCCCTCCGCGACGGAGGAGACCATCCACCTGCCTCCCGCTCCGGACATGGTTGGAGAAGGTTGAGGTGGGAAGTGCAGACTTGGGCGCTAGAGCTCGAGTGTGCGAAAACGGATGAGCAAAGGAGGAAGAAGGAGTGGATAGAAAGGTGAATCCTTATCCCTTTATATGGGCAGACGAAACTAAGCGTCCCCACTAGCCTGGTAAAACTCGCTTATCCCCCAAGCACCGTAATCGATGGCGTGGTTGGGTTACCCATGCCCTTATTGATGAGAATCCCATAATAAGGGGACACGATATCTGCTTTGACAAGACGTGTCGAAAAACTGCCTCGCATTATGTGCGGGGCTAGTTAAAGGAAACGGTTCGAATAATCGCCGGGCCATGACATAACGTCATACTGTCAAAACAAGTCAGCAAATTAGATTTGCGAAAATATTATTCTCTCTACGGAAGTATGTGGAACTTATGTTGCAGGGTCGGACACTATCCTCGTATTCAAATTCTTCTGTGATGTATTCGGAGGAGGAACCGGCCTTGCAATGCCGAAGACAATACTGCGCGCCGGACTCATCGTCATTGAAGCCTGGTTCAGGGACTACTGAGGGAGTCCTGGATTAGGGGGTCTCTGGACAACCGGACTATATCCTTTGGCCGGACTGATAGACTATGAAGATACAAGATTGAAGACTTCGTCTCGTGTCCGGATAGGACTCTACTTGGCGTGGAAGGCAAACTAGGCAATACGGATATGGATATCTCCTCCTTTGTAACCGACCTTGTGTAACCCTAACCCTCTCCGGTGTCTATATAAACCGGAGGGTTTTAGTCCGTAGGAAAACATACAATCATACCATAGGCTAGCTTCTAGGGTTTAGCCTCTCTGATCTCATGGTAGATCTACTCTTGTACTACCCATATCATCAATATTAATCAAGCAGGACGTAGGGTTTTACCTCCATCAAGAGGGCCCGAACCTGGGTAAAACATTGTGTCCCCTGCCTCCTGTTACCATCCGGCCTAGACGCACAGTTCGGGACCCCCTACCCGAGATCCGCCGATTTTGACACCGACAACAGGCTTCATCGTAAGTCTGTATAAAACTATATGCTTTGATCAATTTATCAAAGCGTATATTCCAACTCCGAGATGCTTGCACCAGTCCATAGATGGATCGCTGGAGCTTGCATATTTTGTTAGCACCTTTAGGATTGACAAAACCTTCTAGTTGCATCATATACAACTCTTCTTTAATAAATCCATTAAGGAATGCAGTTTTCTTTATCCATTTGCCAGATTTCATAAAATGCGGCAATTGCTAACATGATTCGGATAGACTTAAGCATCGATATGAGTGAGAAACTCTCATCGTAGTCAACACCTTGAACTTGTCAAAAACCTTTTGCGACAATTCTAGCTTTGTAGATAGTAACACTATTATCAGCGTCCGTGTTCCTCTTGAAGATCCATTTAATCTCAATGGCTCGTCGATCAATGGCAAGTCAATCAAAGTCCATACTTTGTTCTCATACATGGATCTCATCTCAGATTTCATGGCCTCAAGCCATTTTGCGGAATCTGGGCTCATCATCGCTTCCTCATAGTTTGTAGGTTTGTCATGGTCAAGAAACATGTCCTCCAGAACATGATTACCGTACCACTCTAGTGCGGATCTCACTCTGGTTTACCTACGAGGTTTGGTAGTAACTTGATCTAAAGTTACATGATCATCATCATTAGCTTCCTCACTAATTGGTGTAGTAGTCATATGAACATATTTCTGTGATGAACTACTTTCCAATAAGGGAGCAGGTACAGTTACCTCATCAAGTTCTACTTTCCTCCCACTCACTTCTTTCGAGAGAAACTCCTTCTCTAGAAAGGATCCATTATCAGCAATGAATATCTTGCCTTCGGATCTGTGATAGAAGGTGTACCCAACATTTTGTTTTGGGTATCCTATGAAGATGCACTTCTCCGATTTGGGTTTGAGTTTATCAGGTTGAAACTTTTTCACATAAGCATTGCAACCTCAAACTTTAAGAAACGACAGCTTAGGTTTCTTGCCAAACCATAGTTCATACGGTGTCGTCTCAGCGGATTTATATGGTGCCCTATTTAACGTGAATGTAGTTGTCTCTAATGCATAACCCCAAAACGATAGTGGTAAATCGGTAAGAGACATCATAGATCGCACCATATCTAATAAAGTAGTGTTCATAGATCGTTATGATGTTCGGACACACCATTACACTGTGGTGTTCCAGGTGGCGTGAGTAGTGAAACTATTTCACATTGTTTTAACTGAAGGCCAAACTCGTAACTCAAATATTTTACTTCTGTGATCATATCGTAGAAACTTTTATTTTTGTTATGATGATTCTCCACTTCACTCTGAAGTTCTTTGAACTTTTCAAATGTTTCATACTTATGTTTCATCAAGTAGATATACCCATATCTGCTCAAATCATCTGTGAAGGTCAGAAAATAACGATACCCGTCGCGAGCCTCAACACTCATCGGACTGCATACATCAGTATGTATTATTTCCAATATGTCAGTTGCTCGCTCCATTGTTCCAGAGAACGGAGTCTTAGTCATCTTGCCCATGAGGCATGGTCCGCAAGCATCAAAATGATTCATAATCAAGTGATTCCAAAAGCCCATCAGCATGGAGTTTCTTCATGCGCTTTACACCAATATGACCTAAATGGCAGTGCCACGAATAAGTTGCACTATCATTATTAACTTTGCATCTTTTGGCTTCAATATTATGAATATGTGTATCACTACGATCGAGATCCAACGAACCATTTCATTGGGTGTATGACCATAGAAGGTTTTATTCATGTAAACAGAACAACAATTATTCTCTAACTTAAATGAATAACTGTTTTGCAATAAACATGATCAAATCATATTCATGCTCAACGCAAACACCAAATAAGATTTATTTAGGTTTAACACTAATCCCGAAAGTATAGGGAGTGTCCGATGATGATCATATCAATCTTGGAACCACTTCCATCACACATCATCACTTCACCCTCAACTAGTCTCTGTTCATTCTGCAACTCTCATTTTGAGTTACTACTCTTAGCAACTGAACTAGTATCAAATACCGAGGGGTTGCTATAAACACTAGTAAAGTACACATCAATTACATGTATATCAAATATAGCATTGTTCACTTTGCCATCCTTCTTATCCGCTAAATACTTGGGGCAGTTCCACTTTTAGTGACCAGTCCCTTTGCAGTAGAAGCACTTAGTCTCAGGCTTAGGTCCAGACTTGGGCTTCTTCACTTGAGCAGCAACTTGCTTGCCGTTCTTCTTGAAGTTCCCTTTCTTTCCCTTTGCCCTTTTTTGAAACTAGTGGTCTTGTTAATCATCAACACTAGATGCTCTTTCTTGATTTCTACCTTCATCGATTTCATCATCATGAAAAGCTCGGGAATCGTTTTCGTCATCCCTTGCATACGGTAGTTCATCACAAAGTTCTACTAACTTGGTGATGGTGACTAGAGAATTTTGTCAATCACTATTTTATCTGGAAGATTAACTCCCACTTGATTCAAGCGATTGTAGTACCCAGACAATCTGAACACATGCTCACTGCTTGAGCTATTCTCCTCCATCTTTTAGCTATAGAACTTGTTGGAGACTTCATATCTCTCAAATCGTGTATTTTCTTGAAATATTAACTTCAACTCCTGGAACATCCATATGATCCATGACGTTCAAAACGTCTTTGAAGTCCCGATTCTAAGCTGTTAAGCATGGTGGATGATACGTCTCCAACGTATCTATAATTTTTGATTGCTCCATGCTATATTATCTACTGTTTTGGACTATATTGGGATTTATTTTCCACTTTTATATTATTTTTGGGACTAACCTATTAACCGGAGGCCCAGCCCAGAATCGCTGTTTTTTTGCCTATTTCAGTGTTTCGAAGAAACGGAATATCAAACGGAGTCCAAACGGAATAAAATATTCGAGGACGTGATTTTCTCACCGAACGTGATCCATGAGACTTGGACCCTGCTCCGAGGAACAAAAGAGGCGGTCACGAGGGTGGGGGGTGCCCCCTGCCTCGTGGGCCTCTCGTTGCTCCTCTGGCGTACTTCTTCCTCCTATATATACACACGTACCCCCAAACGATCAGAGAGGAGCCAAAAACCTAATTCCACCGCCGCAACTTTCTGCATCCACGAGATCCCATCTTGGGGCCTGTTCCGGAGCTCCGCCGGAAGAGGGTCGTCATCACGGAGGGCTTCTACATCATCCTAGCCCTCCGATGAAGTGTGAGTAGTTTACCTCAGACCTTCGGGTCCATAGTTAGTAGCTAGATGGCTTCTTCTCTCTCTTTGAATCTCAATACAAAGTTCTCCCCCTCTCTTGCGGATATCTATTCGATGTAATCTTCTTTTTGCGGTGTGTTTGTTGAGACTGATGAATTGTGGGTTTATGATCAAGTCTATCTATGAATAATATTTGAATCTTCTCTGAATTCTTTTATGTATGATTGGTTATCTTTGCAAGTCTCTTCGAATTATCCGTTTGGTTTGGCCAACTAGATTGGTAGTTCTTGCCATGGGAGAAGTGCTTAGCTTTGGGTTCGATCTTGCGGTGTCCTTACCCAGTGACAGAAGGGGCAGCAAGGCACGTATTGTATCGTTGCTATCGAGGATAACAAGATGGGGTTTATTTCATATTGCATGAATTTATCTCTCTACATCATGTCATCTTGTTTAAGGCGTTACTCTATTTTTAACTTAATACTCTAGATGCATGGTGGATAGTGGTCGATGAGTGGAGTAATAGTAGTAAATGCAGAATCATTTCGATCTACTTGTCACGGACGTGATGCCTATATACATGATCATGCCTAGATATTCTCATAACTATGCTCAATTCTGTCAATTGCTCAACAGTAATTTGTTCACCCACCGTAGAATACTTATGCTCTTGAGAGAAGCCACTAGTGAAACCTATGGCCCCCGGGTCTATTCTCATCATATCAATCTCCATCACTTTAATCTTGCTTTGCTTTTTTACTTTGCCTTTACTTTTTACTTTGCATCTTTATACCAAAAATACCAAAAATATTATATCTATCAGATCTCACTCTCGTAAGTGACCGTGGAGGGATTGACAACCCCTAATCGCGTTGGTTGTGAGTAGCTATCGCTTTATGCAGGTACGAGGGACTTGAGCATGGGCTCCTACTGGATTGATACCTTGGTTCTCAAAAACTGAGGGAAATACTTACGCTACTCTACTGCATCATATCTTCCTCTTTGGGGAAAACCAACGCAAGCTCAAGACGTAGGAAGAAGGATTTCTGGCGCCGTTGCCGGGGAGTCTACGCAAAAAGTCAACATACCAAGTACCCATCACAATCCCTATCTCTCGCATTACATTATTTGACATTTGCCTCTTGTTTTCCTCTCCCCCACTTCACCCTTGCCGTTTTATTCGCCCTCTCTCTCTCTCTATCCTCCCTCTCTATTGGCCTCTTTTTGCCCATTTCTTATTTGCTCGTGTGGTTGGAATAGTTGTTTATTTATTACTAAACAGAGAACCTAAGATCTATGGATCCTCATCCACTTGCTAATCTTTTTAAGAGATCCAATTATGATGAACCAATTGCTAGTGAGTTTTGTGCACTAGATTATCTTTATGAAGTTTTGCTTGAAATTCGTGAATCTGTAAAGTGTGATGAATTACTTTATGAAGCGATTCACGATAGATCTTTGAATAAAAAGCATGATTGCAATGATTTTAATATAAATTCTCTTGATGTCAATTGTGCTAATAATGTGCAAAACCCTAAGCTTGGGGATGCTAGTTTTGCTATGTCTACTACTTGTTGTAATGATCATGATTGGGGTGATTCTTCTTATGATATTGAAAATTTATTTAAGCCCCATGATGAATATGAGATTGATAACAGTGTTTGCAGTATTATTGAAAGTGGGTTTGGAAGAGTGTCAACTTTAGATCCCACATATTTGGAGAATGTTCAATCTTATGATTTTTTTGATAAAAGTGGGTTTGGAAAGGTCATGACTTTAGTTAATGTTAATCCCACTATTTTGGAAGAGTGTAAACTTTGCATGCATATGGATCATGTTAAAAATATTTTGTGTGATAGCTATTTTGTTGAATTTTCTTATGATCCCTCATGCAATTATTATGAGAGAGGAAAATATGGTGGTAGAAATTTTCATGTTACTAAATTACCTCTCGTCATGTTGAGATTGCTATTGTTTCTTTCCGCTTCCTTGCATATGCTAGTTTTTGCATGCCTTGACAATTTGTTTGCCTATAAAATGCCTATGAATAGGAAGTATGTTAGACTTATATGTGTTTGTCACCTGTTTTATGATGCTCTCTTTGTGCTTCAATTCTTGTCTTTCATGTGAGCATCATTAAAATTATCAATGCCTAGCTTTAAGGATTTAAAGAAAAGCGCTTGTTGGGAGATAAACCAATATTTATCCTTCCTGTTATTCAATAAATAAATTATTTAGCCTCTGTTTTGGTTGTGTTTTTTGTGTTTAATTAGTGTTTGTGCCAAGTAGAACCGTTGGGAAGACTTGGGGAAAGTCTTGTTGAACTTGCTGTAAAAACATAAACTTTAGTGCTCACGAGAACTGCTGTCATTTTTATTTGAAGAGTACTATTTAGTTAATTATTTTTGCAGATGATTAATAGATAAATTCCTCACGTCCAGAAATTTATTTTAGAATTTTTGGGGTTCCAGATCTTGCGCTAGCTACAGATTACTACAGACTGTTCTGTTTTTGACAGATTCTGTTTTTCGTGTGTTGTTTGCTTATTTTGATGAATCTATGGCTAGTAAAATAGTTTATAATCCTTAGATAAGTTGGAATACAGTAGGTTTAACACCAATATAAATAATGAATGAGTTCATTACATTACCTTGAATTGGTCTTTTGTTTTCTTTCGCTAACGGAGCTCACGAGTTTTCTATTTTGAGTTTTGTGTTGTGAAGTTTTCAAGTTTTGGGTGAATTCTTTTGATGGATCATGGAACAAGGAGTGGCAAGATCCTAAGCTTGGGGATTACCATGGCACCCCCAATATAATCCAAGGACACCAAGAAGTCAAAGCTTGGGGATGCCCCGGAAGGCATCCCCTCTTTCGTCCACTTCCATCGGTAATTTACTTGGAGCTATATTTTTATTCACCAACATGATATGCGTTTTGCTTCGAGCGTCTTGTATTATTTGTGTATTTGTGTATTAGTATGCCACAATAATCCTTGCTGTACACACCTTTCTAGAGAGCCATACATGAATTAAAATTTGATAGAATACTCTATGTGCTTCACTTATATCTTTTGAGCTAAGTAGTTTTGCTCTATGTGCTTCACTTATATCTTTTGAGCGTTAGAATTTTGCTCTATGTGCTTCACTTAGACCTTTTAGAGCACGGTGGTGGATTTGTTTTAAAGAAACTATTGATCTCTCATGCTTCACTTAAATTATTTTGAGAGTCTCCTAATAGCATGGTAATTTGCTTAATAATAATATGCTTGGTATTCAAGATTTGTGAAACTTTATTTTGAGTGTGTTGAATACTAAGAAAAGATTGAAGCATGATAATTGTTTTGAGATATGGAGGCGATAATATTAAAGTCATGCTAGTTGAGTAGTTGTTAATTTAAAGAATACTTGTGTTAAAGTTTGTGATTCTCGTAGCATGCACGTATGGTGAACCGTTATGTGATGAAGTCAGAGCATGATTTATTTATTGATTGTCTTCCTTATGAGTGGCGGTCGGGGACGAGAGATGGTCTTTTCCTACCAATCTATCCCCCTAGGAGCATGCACGTAATACTTTGCTTTGATAACTTCTAGATTTTTGCAATAAGTATATGAGTTCTTTATGACTAATGTTGAGTCCATGGATTATACGCACTCTCACCCTTCCACCTTTGCTAGCCTCTCTAATACTGCGCACCTTTCGACGGTATCATACACCTACCATATACCTTCCTCAAAACAGCCACCATACCTACATATTATGGCATTTCCATAGCCATTCTGAGATATATTGCCATGCAACTTTCCACCGTTCCGTTCACATTCATCATTGTCATATTGCATATCCCGGTACACCGCCGGATGCATTCACATAGAGTCATATTTTGTTCTAAGTATCGAGTTGTAATTGTTGAGTTATAAGAAAAATAAAAGTGTGATGATCATCATTATTAGAGCATTGTCCTAGTGAGGAAAGAATGATGGAGACTGTGATTCCCCCATAAGTCGGGATGAGACTCCGGACGAAAAAAAAGAGAGGCCAAAGAAGCCCAAATAAAAAAAAGAGGCCATAAAAAAGAGAGAGAAAAGGACCAAATAAAAAAATGATGAGAGAAAAAAAGAGAAGGGACAATGTTACTATCCTTTTACGACACTTGTGCTTCAAAGTAGCACCATGATCTTCATAGTATAGAGTCTCTCATGTTATCACTTTCATATACTAGTGGGAATTTTACATTATAGAACTTGGCTTGTATATTCCAATGATGGGCTTCCTCAAAATTGCCCTAGGTCTTCATGAGCAAGCAAGTTGGATGCACACCCACTTAGTTTCTTTTTGAGCTTTCATATACTTATAGCTGTAGTGCATCCGTTGCATGGCAATCCCTACTCACTCACATTGATATCTATTGATGGGCATCTCCATAGCCCGTTGATACGCCTAGTTGATGTGAGACCATCTTCTCCTTTTTATCTTCTCCACAACCACCATTCTATTCCACCTATAGTGCTATATCCATGGCTCACGCTCATGTATTGCGTGAATATTGAAAAAGTTTTGAAAAAGTTAGAGTATGAAACAATTGCTTGGCTTGTCATCGGGGTTGTGCATGATTTAAATACTTTGTGAGGTGAAGATGGAGCATAGCCAGACTATATGATTTTGTAGGGATAACTTTCTTTGGCCATGTTATTTTGAGAAGACATAATTGCTTTGTTAGTATGCTTGAAGTATTATTATTTTTATGTCAATATAAACTTTTGTCTTGAATCTTTCTAATCTGAATATTTATACCACAATTAAGAATATTTGCATTGAAATTATGCCAAGTAGCACTCCACATCAAAAATTCTCTTTTTATCATTTACCTACTCAAGGACGAGCAGGAATTAAGCTTGGGGATGCCTGATACGTCTCCAACGTATCTATAATTTTTGATTGCTCCATGCTATATTATCTACTGTTTTGGACTATATTGGGCTTTATTTTCCACTTTTATATTATTTTTGAGACTAACCTATTAACCGGAGGCCCAGCCCAGAATTGTTGTTTTTTTTGCCTATTTCAGTGTTTCGAAGAAACGGAATATCAAACAGAGTCCAAACGGAATAAAATCTTCGGGAACGTGATTTTCTCACCGAACGTTATCCAGGAGACTTGGACCCTGCTCCAAGGAACAAAAGAGGCAGTCACAAGGGTGGGGGGCGCGCCCCCTGCCTCGTGGGCCCCTCGTTGCTCCTCCGGCATACTTCTTCCTCCTATATATACACACGTACCCCCAAACAATCTGAGAGGAGCCAAAAACCTAATTCCACCGCCGCAAGTTTCTATATCCACGAGATCCCATCTTGGGGCCTGTTCCGGAGCTCCGCCGGAAGAGGGCCGTCATCACGGAGGGCTTCTACATCATCCTAGCCCCTCCGATGAAGTGTGAGTAGTTTACCTCAGACCTTCGGGTCCATAGTTAGTAGCTAGATGGCCTCTTCTCTCTCTTTGAATCTCAATACAAAGTTCTCCCCCTCTCTTGTGGAGATCTATTCGATGTAATCTTCTTTTTGTGGTGTGTTTGTTGAGACCGATGAATTGTGGGTTTATGATCAAGTCTATCTATGAATAATATTTGAATCTTCTCTGAATTCTTTTATGTATGATTGGTTATCTTTGCAAGTCTCTTCGAATTATCCGTTTGGTTTGGCCAACTAGATTGGTAGTTCTTGCCATGGGAGAAGTGCTTAGCTTTGGGTTTGATCTTGCGGTGTCCCTACCCAGTGACAGAAGGGATAGAAAGGCATGTATTGTATCGTTGCTATCGAGGATAACAAGATGGGGTTTATTTCATATTGCATGAATTTATCTCTCTACATCATGTCATCTTGCTTAAGGCGTTACTCTGTTTTTAACTTAATACTCTAGATGCATGCTGGATAGCGATCGATGAGTGGAGTAATAGTAGTAGATGCAGAATCGTTTCGATCTACTTGTCACGATGTGATGCCTATATACATGATCATGCCTAGATATTCTCATAACTATGCTCAATTCTGTCAATTGCTCAATAGTAATTTGTTCACCCACCGTAGAATACTTATGCTCTTGAGAGAAGCCACTAGTGAAACCTATGGCCCCCGGGTCTATTCTCATCATATCAATCTCCATCACTTTAATCTTGCTTTGCTTTTTTACTTTGCCTTTACTTTTTACTTTGCATCTTTATACCAGAAATATTATATCTATCAGATCTCACTCTCGTAAGTGACCGTGAAGGGATTGACAACCCCTAATCGTGTTGGTTGCGAGTAGCTATCCCTTTGTGCAGGTACGAGGGACTTGAGCGTGGGCTCCTATTGGATTGATACCTTGGTTCTCAAAAACTGAGGGAAATACTTACGCTACTCTGCTGCATCATCCCTCCCTCTTCGGGGAAAACCAACGCAAGCTCAAGACATAGCAGTGCACTAAACTATCAAGTAGTCATCATATTGAGCTAGCCAAACGTTCATGATGTCTGCATCTGCTCCTGCAATAGGTCTGTCACCAGCGGTGCATCAAGGACATAATTCTTCTGTGCAGCAATGAGGATAAACCTCAGATAACGGATCCAATCCACATCATTGATACTAACATCTTTCAACTTAGTTTTCTCTAGGAACATATCAAAAATAAAACAGGGGAGCTAAACGCGAGCTATTGATCTACAACATAGATATGCTAATACTACCAGGACTAAGTTCATGATAAATTTAAGTTCAATTAATCATATTACTTAAGAACTCCCACTTAGATAGACATCCCTCTAATCCTCTAAGTGATCACGTGATCCAAATCAACTAAACCATAACCGATCATCACGTGAAATGGAGTAGCTTTCAATGGTGAACATCACTTATGTTGATCATATCTACTATATGATTCACGCTCGACCTTTCGTCTCAGTGTTCCGAGGCCATATCTGCATATGCTAGGCTCGTCAAGTTTAACCTGAGTATTCTGCGTGTGCAAAACTGGCTTGCACCCTTGTAGATGGACGTAGAGCTTATCACACCCGATCATCACATGGTGTCTGGGCACGACGAACTTTGGCAACGGTGCATACATAGGGAGAACACTTTTATCTTGAAATTTAGTGAGAGATCATTTTATAATGCTACCATGAATCGAAGCAAGATAAGATGCATAAAAGATAAACATCACATGCAATCAAAATATGTGACATGATATGGCCATCATCATCTTGTGCCTTTGATCTTCATCTCCAAAATATCGTCATGATTTCCATCGTCACTGGCATGACACCATGATCTCCATCATCTTGATCTATATCAATGTGTCGTCACATGGTCGTCTCGCCAACTATTGCTCTTGCAACTATTGCTATCGCATAGCGATAAAGTAAAGCGATTATTTGGCGCTTGCATCTTATGCAATAAAGAGACAACCATAAGGCTTCTGCTAGTTGCCGATAACTTCAACAAAACATGATCATCCTATACAACAACTTATATCTCATCACGTCTTGACCATATCACATCACAACATGCCCTGCAAAAACAAGTTAGATGTCCTCTACTTTGTTGTTGCAAGTTTTTACGTGGCTGCTACGGGCTGAGCAAGAACCGTTCTTACCTACACATTAAAACCACAACGATAGTTTGTCAAGTTAGTGTTGTTTTAACCTTCTCAAAGACCGGGCGTAGCCACACTCGGTTCAAATAAAGTTGGAGAAACTGATACCCGATAGTCACCTGTGTGCATAGCACGGCGGTAAAACCAGTCTCGCGTAAGCGTACGCGTAATGTCGGTCCGGGCTGCTTCATCCAACAATATCGCCGAACCAAAGTGTGACATGCTGGTAAGCAGTATGACTTATATCGCCCACAACTCACTTGTGTTGTACTCGTGCATATTACATCAATGCATAAAACCTGGCTCGGATGCCACTGTTTGGGAACGTGGTAATTTCAAAAAAATTCTTACACACACGCAAGATCATGGTGATGCATAGCAACGAGAAGGGAGAGTGTTGTCTACGTACCCTCGTAGACCGAAAGCGGAAGCGTTAGCACAACGCGGTTGATGTAGTCGTACGTCTTCACGATCCGACCGATCAAGTACCGAACGTACGACACCTCCGAGTTCAGCACATGTTCAACCCGATGACGTCCCTCGAACTCCGATCCAGCCGAGTGTTGAGGGAGAGTTTCATCAACACTACGGCGTGGTGACGATGTTGATGTTCTACCAACGCAGGGCTTCGCCTAAGCACCGCTACAGTATTGAGGTGGACTATGGTGAAGGGGGGCACCGCACACGGCTAAGAGATCAAGAGATCAATTGTTGTGTCTTTGGGGTGCCCCTGCCCCCGTATATAAAGGAGTGGAGGAGGGGGAGGCCCGACCCTCTCTATGGCGCGCCCTAGGGGATTCCTACTCCCACCAGGAGTAGGATTCCCCCTTTCCTGGTAGAACTAGGAGCCCTTCCAAGTAGTAGGAGTAGGAGGGAAGGAAAGGGAAGGGAAAAGGAGAAGGAAGGAAGGGGGCGCCCCCCTCCCTAGTCCAATTCAGACTAGCCCATGGGGACGGGTGCGGCCATCCTTTGATGCCTTTCTCTCCTTTCCCGTATGGCCCATTAAGGCCCAATACGAATTCCCGTAACTCCCCGGTACTCCCGAAAATACCCGAATCACTCGGAACCTTTTCGATGTCCGAATATAGTTGTCCAATATATTTATCTTTATGTCTCGACCATTTCGAGACTCCTCGTCATGTCCCCGATCTCATCCGGGACCCCGAACTCCTTGGTACATCAAAACACATAAACTCATAATATAACCATCATCGAACTTTAAGCGTGCGGACCCTACGGGTTCGAGAACTATGTAGACATGACTGAGACACGTCTCCGGTCAATAACCAATAGCGGAACCTGGATGCTCATATTGGCTCCTACATATTCTATGAAGATCTTTATCAGTCATACCGCATAACAACGTATGTTGTTCCCTTTGTCATCGGTATGTTACTTGCCCGAGATTCGATCGTCGGTATCTCAATACCTAGTTCAATCTCGTTACCGGCAAGTCTCTTTACTCGTTCCGTAATACATCATCCCGCAACTAACTCATTAGTAGCAATGCTTGCAAGGCTTAAGTGATGTGCATTATCGAGAGGGCCCAGAGATACCTCTCCGACAATCGGAGTGACAAATCCTAATCTCAAAATACGCCAACCCAACAAGTACCTTCAGAGACACCTGTAGAGCACCTTTATAATCACCCAGTTACATTGTGATGTTTGGTGGCACGCAAAGTGTTCCTCCGGTAAACGGGAGTTGCATAATCTCATAGTCATAGGAACATGTATAAGTCATGAAGAAAGCAATAGCAACAAACTAAACGATCAAGTGCTAAGCTAACGGAATGGGTCAAGTCAATCACATCATTCTCCTAATGATGTGATCCCATTAATCAAATGACAACTCATGTCTATGGTTAGGAAACATAACCATCTTTGATCAACGAGCTAGTCAAGTAGAGGCATACTAGTGACACTCTGTTTTCTATGTATTCACACATGTATTATGTTTCTGGTTAATACAATTCTAGCATGAATAATAAACATTTATCATGATGTAAGGAAATAAATAATAACTTTATTATTGCCTCTAGGGCATATTTCCTTCAGAGAGAGAATGTCGGTAGATGGAATTCTGGACTGGAAAAGGAGCAAATATTAGAGACATATTCTGCACAACTCCAAAAGTCCTGAAACTTCACGGACAATTATTTTGGAATATATAAAAATATTGGGCGAAGAAAGCACCAGAGGGGGCCACCTGCCATCCACAAGGGTGGAGGGCGCGCCCAACCCCCTGGGAGCGCCCCCTACCTTGTGGGCCATCTGGCAGGCCCTCGATGCCCATCTTCTGCTATATGGTGTGTTTTAACCTGAAAAAATCAGAAGAAAGCTTTCGGGATGAAGCACCTCCGTCTTGAGGTGGAACTTGGGCAGAACCAATCTAGGTCCCCGAGAGAGCTGTTCTGTCGGGGAAACTTCCCTCCGAGAGGGGAAATCGAAGCCATCATCATCACCAACGATCCTCTCATCGAGAGGGGTCAATCTCCATCAACATCTTCACCAGCACCATCTCCTCTCAAACCCTAGTTCATCTCTTGTATCCGATATTTGTCTCAAAACCTTAGATTGGTACCTGTGGGTTGCTAGTAGTGTTGATTACTCCTTGTAGTTGATGCTAGTTGGTTTATTCGATGGAATATCATATGTTCAGATCCTTAATGATAATTAATACTCCTCTTATTATGAACATGAATATGCTTTGTGAGTAGTTATGTTTGTTCTTGAGGACATGGGAGAAGTCTTGTTATAAGTAATCATGTGAATTTGGTATTCATTCGATATTTTAATGAGATGTACGTTGTCTCTCCTCTAGTGGTGTTATGTGAACGTCGACTACATGACACTTCACCATGTTTGGGCCTAGGAGAAGTCATTGGTAAGTAATAAGTAGATGATGGGTTGCTAGAGTGACAGAAGCTTAAACCCTAGTTTATGCATTGCTTCGTAAGGGGTTGATTTGGATCCATATGTTTCATGCTATGGTTAGATTTATCCTAATTCTTCTTTCGTAGTTGTGGATGCTTGCGAGAGGGGTTAATCATAAGTGGGAGGCTTGTCCAAGGAAGGGCAACACCCAAGCACCAGTCCACCCACATATCAAATTATCAAAGTAACGAACGTGAATCATATGAGCATGATGAAAACTAGCTTGACAGTAATTCCCATGTGTCCTTGGGAGCACTTTGCTTTATATAAGAGTATGTCTAGGCTTGTCCTTTGCTACAAAAAGGATTGGGCCACCCTTCTGCACCTTAATTACTTTTATTACTTGTTACCCGTTACGAATTATCTTATCATACAACTATCTGTTACCGATAATTTCAATGCTTGCAGAGAATACCTTGCTGAAAACCGCTTGTCATTTCCTTCTGCTCCTCGTTGGGTTCGACACTCTTAATTATCGAAAATACTATGATATATCCCATATACTTGTGGGTCATCAAGACTCTTTTCTGGCGCCGTTGCCGGGAAGTGAAGCGCCTTTGGTAAGTGGATTTTGGTAAGGAAACATTTATATAGTGTGCTGAAATTTACTGTCACTTGTTACTATGGAAAGTAATCCTTTGAGGGGCTTTTTCGGGGTATCTTCACCTCGACCGGAAGAGCAAAGAGTTGCTCCTCAACCTACTGAAAATATTTATTATGAAATTCCTTCAGGTATGATAGAGAAACTGCTAGCTAATCCTTATGCAGGAGATGGAACATTACATCCTGATGTGCACGTAATCTATGTGGATGAAGTTTGTGGATTATTTAAGCTTGCAGGTTTTCCCAAGGATGTTGTCAAGAAGAAGGTATTGCCTTTATCTTTGAAGGGAAAGGCATTGACATGGTATAAGCTATGTGATGATATTGATCTTGGAACTACAACCGATTGAAATTAGAATTTCATCAAAGGTTTATCCTATGCATCTTGTTCATCGTGATCGGAATTATATATTTATATATATATACATATACACACACACACACACACACACATATATATATATATAACTTTTGGCATCGTGAAGGAGAAAGTGTCGCTCAAGATTGGGGGAGGCTTAAGTCAATTTTATATTCATGCCCCAATCATGAGCTCTCAAGAGAAATTATTATTCAAAAAATTTATGTTCAGCTTTCTCATAATGATCGATCCATGCTCGATACTTCTTGTACTAGTTCTTTTATGAAGAAGACTATTGAATTAAAATGGGATTTATTGGAGAGAATTAAACGCAACTCTGGATATTGGGAACTCGACGAAGGTAATGAGTCACGTATAAACCTTAAGTTTGATTATGCTAAAACTTTTATGGATATCGATGCTTTTCATGATTTTAGCACTAAATATGGACTTAACTCTGAGATAGTAGCTTCTTTTTTTGAATCTTTTGCTACTCATGTCGATATCCCTAAGGAGAAGTGGTTTAAATATCATCCTCCCATTAAAGTGAAATTAGTAGAACCTATTAAAGTTGTAGAAGAAACTATTACTTATAATGTTGATTCTATTGTTCCTATTGCTTATATTGAGAAACCACCTTTTCCTATTAGAATAAAGGATCATGCTAAAGCTTCATCTATGGTTCGTAAGAGTTATACTAGAACACTTACACCCCCTGAGAAAATTAAAGTTGAACCTAGTATTGCTATGGTTAAAGATCTCTTGGTCGATAATATTGATGGGCATGTTATTTATTTCTATGATGAAGCTGCTAGAATTGCTAAACCTAATACTAAATATAAACATAGACTTGTTGTTGGCATGCCTGTTGTTTATGTTAAAATAGGAGATCATTGTTATCACGGCTTACGTGATGTGGGTGCTAGTGTGAGTGCAATTCCTTATACCTTATACCAAGAAATTATGAATGATACTGCACCTGCTGAGATAGAAGATATTGATATTACTATTAAGCTTGCCAATAGAGATACTATATCACCAATTTGGATTGTTAGAGATGTTGAAGTCTCGTGTGGGAAAATAAAATACCCTGATGATTTTCTTGTTCTTGCTTCCCCACAAGATGATTTCTGTCCCATTATATTTGGTAGACCTTTCCTGAATACTGTTAATGCTAAGATAGACTGCGAGAAAGATGTTATTACTGTTGGTTTAGGGGATATGTCTCATGATTTTCATTTCTCTAAATTTCATAGACAACCCCATGATAAAGAATTTCCTAGTAAGGATTAAATTATTGGTCTTGCTTCTATTGCCGTTCCTCCTACTGATCTATTAGAACAATATTTGCTAGACCATGAAAATGATATGTTTATGAATGAAAGAAGGGAAATATATTAAATATTCTTTAATAAAGGGCCTATTTTGAAACATAATTTGCCTTTTGAAATCCTTAGGAATCCTCCTCCACCCAAGGGTGATCCTGTATTTGAGCTTAAACAATTACCTGACAATCTGAAATATGCTTATCTTGATGAAAAGAAGATATATCCTGTTATCATTAGTGCTAACCTTTCAGAGCATGATGAAAAGAAATTATTGAAAACTCTAAAGAAGCACCGTGCAGCTATTGGATATACGATGATCTTAAGGGCATTAGTCCCACTCTATGTCAGCACAAAATTAATTTGGAGCCGGATGCTAAACCAATTGTTGATCACCAACAACGGTTAAATCCCAAAATGAAGGAAGTGGTAAGAAATGAAATACTGAAGCTTATGGAGGTAGGTATAATTTATCCTATTGCTGATAGTAGATGGGTAAGTCCTATTCATTGTGTCCCTAAGAAGGGAGGTATTACTGTTGTTCCTAATGATAAGAATGAATTGATTCCACAAAGAATTGTTACAGGTTATAAAATGGTAATTGATTTTCACAAATTAAACAAAGCTACTAGAAAAGATCATTACCCTCTACCTTTTATTGATCAAATGTTAGAAAGAGTATCCAAACATACACATTTTTGCTTTCTAGATGGTAATTCTGGTTTCTCTCAAATACCTATGTCAAAGATGATCAGGAAAAGACCACTTTTACTTGCCCTTTCGGTTCTTTTTCTTATAGACGTATGCCTTTTGGTTTATGCAATGCACCTGCTACCTTTCAAAGATGTATGAATGCTATATTCTCTGATTTTTGTGAAAAGATTCTCGGGGCTTTCATGGATGATTTCTCCGTTTATGGAAATTCTTTTGATGATTGCTTAAGCAACCTTGATCGAGTTTTGTAGAGATGTGAAGAAAGTAATCTTGTCTTGAATTGGGAGAAGTGCCACTTTATGGTTAACAAAGGTATTGTCTTGGGGCATAAAATTTATGAAAGAGGTATTTAAGTTGATAAAGCTAAAGTAGATGCTATTGAAAAGATGCCATGTCCTAAAGATATCAAAGGTATAAGAAGTTTCCTTGGTCATGATGGTTTCTATAGAAGGTTTATTAAAGACTTATCTAAAATTTCTAGGCCTCTCACTAATATCTTACAAAAATATGTTCCTTTTGTTTTTGATGATGATTGTGTAGAAGCATTTGCAATACTTAAGAAAGCATTGATTTCTGCACCTAGTGCTCAACTGCCTATTTGGAATTTACCCTTTGAAATTATGTGTGATACTAGTGATTATGTTGTTGGTGATGTTCTAGGACAACGAGTCCATAAGAAATTGAATGTTATTCATTATGCTAGTAAAACTCTAGACCGTGCCCAGAGAAACTATGCTACTACTGAAAAAGAATTTTTAGCAGTTGTTTTTGCCTGTGATAAGTTTAGATCTTATATTGTTGATTCCAAAGTAACTGTTCACACTGATCATGCTGCTATCAAATATCTAATGGAAAAGAAAGATGCTAAACCTAGACTTATTAGATGGCTTCTCTTGTTACAAGAATTTGATTTCCATATTATTGATAGAAAAGGAGCTGAGAACCCCATTGCAGACAACTTGTCTAGGTTAGAAAATGTTCTTGATGACCCATTGCCTATTGATGATAGTTTTCCTGATGAGCAATTAGCTATCATAAATGCTTCTTGTAATACTCCATGGTATGCTGATTATGCTAATTACATTGTTGCTAAATTTTATACCACCTAGTTTCACATACCAGCAAAATAAAAAGTTTTTATATGATTTAAGACATTACTTTTGGGATGACCCGCACCTTTATAAAGGAGTAGATGGTGTTATTAGACGTTGTGTACCTGGGCATGAACAGGAACAAATCCTACGCAAGTGCCACTCCGAGTCTTACGGGGGACACCATGCTGGAGATAGAACTGCACACAAGGTATTGCAATCTGGTTTTTATTGGCCTACTCTCATCAAGGATGCTCGTAAGTTTGTCTTGTCTTGTGATGAATGCCAGAGAATTGGCAATATTAGTAGATGTCAGGAAATGCCTATGAATTTTTCACTTGTTATTGAACCATTTGATGTTTGGGGCTTTGATTATATGGGACCTTTTCCTTCCTCTAATGGGTATACACATATTTTAGTTGTTGTTGATTATGTTACTAAGTGGGTAGAAGCTATTCCAACTAGTAGTGTTGATCATAACACTTCTATGAAAATGCTTAAAGAAGCTATTTTTCCGAGGTTTGGAGTCCCTAGATATTTAATGACTGATGGTGGTTCACATTTTATTCATGGTGCGTTCCGTAAAATGCTTGCTAAGTATGATGTTAACCATATAATTGCATCTCCATATCATCCTCAGTCTAGCGGTCAAGTAGATTTGAGCAATAGAGAGATTAAATTGATTTTGCAAAAGACTGTTAATATATCTAGAAATAATTGGTCTAAGAAACTTGATGATGCATTATGGGCTTATAGAACTGCTTATAAAAACCCTATGGGTATGTCTCAGTATAAAATGGTTTATGGAAGCATGTCACTTACCTCTTGAGCTAGAACATAAGGCATATTGGGCTATTAAAGAGCTCAACTATGATTTCAAACTTGCCGGAGAGAATGGAGAACCCAAGCCTATGAGAACGCCAAGCTGTTTAAAGAAAAAGTTAAAAGATGGCATGACAAAAGGATACAAAAGCATGAGTTTAATATAGGTGATCATGTTTTGCTATACAACTCTCGTTTAAGATTTTTTGCAGGAAAGCTTCTCTCTAAATGGGAAGGCCCTTACATTATCCAGGAGGTCTATCATTCTAGTGCCATCAAAATCAACAACGCCGAATGAACAAATCCGAAGGTGGTAAATGGTCAAATAATCAAACATTATATCTTTGGTAATCCCATAAATGTTGAGACCAACATAATTGACACTGTAACACCAGAGGAGTACATAAGGGACACTTTCCAGAAAATTTCAGACTCCGAGAAGGAATAGGTATGTGGTACGGTAAGTAAACCGACTCCAAAACGTTTCTAATGATAATTTTTCTCTATTTTGGAATTTAAAAAATTAGGAAAATTAAAAGTAGTCCAAAAGTTGCACGAGGAGACCACAAGGGTGGAGGGTGCGCCCTACCCCCTGGGCGCGCCCCCTGCCTTGTGGCCACCTCGTGTGCCCTCCGGACTCCCTTTTCTTGCACAATACTTCTTTTGGTCGGTAAAAGTTCATTATATAATCTCCTGAAGGTTTTGAACACCGTACCACGACAAAATCCTTTGTTTCTGTTTTGAGCTATTTTTGCAGCAGATTTAGAGCAAGATGTCTTTGCAAGAGTCGATCGGGGAGAGTCAGCTATCTCACCCGACACCGAGCCTAAGAGCATACAACAAAACTGACCACTTCGGGAAATCAACGGAGGAAGAGATGGAGGCTGCCTTGAAAAGGGTGGATGCCATGGAGGAGGATCAAGAAGTTACCTCTCGTCATCAAACTAGATTCATGCTGGAGGAACTTCAGAGCACAACAATACCAAATTCGGTCATTCCTCCCAATGCTAGATTTCTCTCTTATGAAAATATGAAAAAGAGTGTTGCTTTTTCTCCCCCAACTATGAAACATCCATGGGTGAATGGAGGTCTAGCCGTCATGTGTAAACTTCGCAAGGAAGTAATGGATCTTAAGCAGCAAAATAATAAGCTCGAGGAAGAGAATCGCATCCTAAGGGGTATCATCGCCAAGAATATCACATCACCACCTCCGAAGAAAGAGGCATAAATACATGGGTGTGGGCACTCCCCTTTGGCAACTACCAAGCTTAGGGGAGGTGCCCCGGTATTGTATCACCATCACACCTTTATCTTTATCATTTTTCTTAGTTCGATCCTTTTGATTTTATCTTGATCTAGTAGAATAAAGTTTTAGTATGATCTAGCTTTGAGTTTTGTTTTGATATCTATCTATGTAATCAAGTCTGTGAGTTATATATAATAAAGAGTAGTTTTGAGTTGAGATATTTTCTTTCTTTCTATGATCTTGAGGGAATAAAATAAAGAATAAAAATAAATAAAAAGGATCATATATTGATCTTATGGAAAGTAATGACTTCACATATAAAGAGTATGATGAATAAAAGTTGTTGAGAGTTGACAAACATAGTTTTGGTCATTGTTGCAATTAATAGGAAGTAATAAAGAAAGAGAGGCTTCACATATAAATATACTATCTTGGACATCTTTTGTAATTGTGAGCACTCATTAAAATATGACATGCTAAAAAGTTGATGTTGGACAAGGAAGACAACATAATGGGTTATGCTTTCTTATATTTGAATAGAAGTTATATTGTCATGGATCCTCCAACATGTTGAGCTTGCCTTTTCCTCTCATGCTAGCCAAATTCTTTGCACCAGGTAGAGATACTACTTGTGCTTCCAAACATCCCTTAAACCAGTTTTGCCATGAGAGTCCACCATACCTACCTATGGATTGAGTAAGATTCTTCAAGTTAGTTGTCATCGGTGCAAGCAATAAAAAATGCTCTCTAAATATGTATGATCTATTAGTGTGAAGAAAATAATCTTTATACGAACTTGTGATATGGAAGAAATAAAAGCAACATACTGCATAATAAAGTTCTTTGTCACAAGTGGCAATATAAAGTGATGTTCTTTTGCATTAAGATTTTGTGCATCCAACCATAAAAGCGCATGACAACCTCTGCTTCCCTCTGCGAAGGGCCTATCTTTTACTTTTATCTTCTACCCTTATACAAGAGTCATGGTGATCATCACCTTCCCTTTTTACACTTTTTCCTTTGGCAAGCACTATGTGTTGGAGGGATCCGGATATATATATATATATATATAGATGTAGGTTATCATAAAGTATTATTGTTGACATTACCCTTGAGGTAAAAGGTTGGGAGGCGAAACTATAAGCCCTATCTGAAAGACTAAATGATAGTTGAGTATGTGAACTTGCTGAAAAGCTCTTGTATTGACTCTTTTCGATGTTATGATAAATTGCAATTGTTTCAATGATTGAGATCATAGTTTGTTAGTTTTCAATGAAGTTTCTGATTCATACTTTACTTTCTGAACGAATTGTTACTTTAGCATAAGAAATTATATGACATTATATGTTGCTGTTCTAAAGATGATCATGATGCCCTCATGTCCGTATTTTATTTTATCGACACCTCTATCTCTAAACACGTGGACATATTTTTCAATTTCGGCTTTCGCTTGAGGACAAGCGAGGTCTAAGCTTGGGGGAGTTGATATGTCCATTTTGCATCATGCTTTTATATTTATATTTATTGCATTATGGGCTGTTATTACACATTATATCACAATACTTATGCATTTTCTCTCTTATTTTACAAGGTTTACAAGAAGAGGGAGAACGCCGGCAGCTGGAATTCTTGACTAGAAAAGAAGCAAATATTGTAGACCTATTCTGCACAACTCCAAAAGTCCTGAAACATCACGGAGAATTATTGGAATATATAAAAAATATTGGGCGAAGAAAGCACCAGAGGGGGCCACCTGCCATCCACAAGGGTGGAGGGCACGCCCTACCCCCCTGGGCGCGTCCCCTACCTTGTGGGCGACCTGGCAGGCCACCGATGCCCATCTTCTGCTATATGGTGTGTTTTGACCTGAAAAAATCAAAAGGAAGCTTTAGGGATGAAGCGCCACCGTTTCGAGGCAGAACTTGGGCAGAACCAATCTAGGGCTCCGGCGAAGCTGTTCTGCCAGCAAAACTTCCCTCTGTGAGGGGGAAGTCGAAGCCATCATCATCACCAATGATCCTCTCATCGAGAGGGGGTCAATCTCCATCAACATCTTCACCAGCACCATCTCCTCTCAAACCCTAGTTCATCTCATGTATCCGATCTTTCTCTCAAAACCTCAGATTGGTACATGTGGGTTGCTAGTAGTGTTGATTACTCCTCGTAGTTGATGCTAGTTGGTTTATTCGATGGAAGATCATATGTTCAGATCCTTAATGATAATTAATACTCCTCTGATTATGAACATGAGTATGCTTTGTGAGTAGTTACATCTGTTCCTGAGGACATGGGAGAAGTCTTGTTATAAGTAATCATGTGAATTTGGTATTCGTTCGACATTTTGATGAGATGCATGTTGTCTCTCCTCTAGTGGTGTTATGTGAACATCGACTACATGACACTTCACCATTGTTTGGGCCTAGGGGAAGGCATTGGGAAGTAATAAGTAGATGATGAGTTGCTAGAGTGACAGAAGCTTAAACCCTAGTTTATGCGTTGCTTCATAAGGGGCTGATTTGGATCCATATGTTTTATGCTATGGTTAGATTTATCTTAATTCTTCTTTCATAGTTGCAGATGCTTGCGAGAGGGGTTAATGATACGTGGGAGGCTTGTCCAAGGAAGGGTAGCACCCAAGCACTGGTCCACCCACATATCAATTTTTTTTGACTGTGAACTGTGTGGCAAAACCCCCACAGCAGATCAAAACTTTATTGAAATAAATAACAGATACAACAAGTTGATTACAAGGAGTAACCAGAGTACAAGGTATAAAAGAGAGTCATATGAAATTATCAAAGTAACGAACGCGAATCATATGAGCATGATGAAAACTAGCTTAACAGTCCCATGCGTCCTAGGGGGCGCTTTGCTTTATATAAGAGTTCGTCCAGGCTTTTCCTTTGCTACAAAAAGGATTGGGCCACCTTGCTGCACCTTAGTTACTTGTTACCCGTTACGAATTATCTTATCATACAACTATCTGTTACCTATAATTTCAGTGCTTGCAGAGAATACCTTGCTGAAAACCGCTTGTCATTTCCTTCTGCTCCTCGTTGGGTTTGACACTCTTACTTATCGAAAGGACTATGATAGATCCCCTGTACTTGTGGGTCATGAGGCACCAGCAGGTCGTGGCGGACCACATGCGTCCGCGCGTTGGGTGCACGGCCAGCGCATCTAGAAAACAGCCGAACGCCGCCCCATTGCCCTACCTAAATGGACAAAATCCAGACAAAACGGACGTCCATTTGGGATTGTGCGTTAGAGTTGGCCTTAGACATGACCTCTCTTATGCCTGATGTCTACTACACAACTTTATCCTTGTAGACGTTGTTGGACCTCCAAGTGCAGAGTTTTGTAGGACAGTATCATATTTCCCTCAAGTGGATGACCTAAGGTTTATCAATCCATGGGAGGCGTAGGATGAAGATGGTCTCTCTCAAACAACCCTGCAACAAAATAACAAAGAGTCTCTTGTGTCCCCAACACACCCAATACAATGGTAAATTGTATAGGTGCACTAGTTCGGCGAAGAGATGGTGATACAAGTGTAATATGGATGGTAGATACCGGTTTTTGTAATCTGCAAATATAAAAATAGCAAGTTAACTAATAGTAAAAGTGAGCAAAAAGGGTATTGCAATGCTTGAAAACAAGGCCTTGGGTTCATACTTTCACTAGTGCAAGTTCTCTCAACAATGATAACATAATTAAATCATATGGCAATCCCTCAACGTGCGACAAAAGTCACTCCAAAGTTCATATCGCGGAGAACATAAGATGAAATTGCTTTTAGCATAAGAAACCACCTCAAAGTTATTCTTTCTGATCAATCCATTGAGCTATTCCTATAAGTGTCACAAACAGCCCTAGAGTTCGTAGTAAAATAACACCATATGACACACATCAATCAACCCTAATGTCACCTAGATACTCCAATGTCACCACAAGTATCTGTGGGTCAATTATACGATATGCATCAAACAACTTCAGATTCATAATATTCAATCCAACACAAAGAACCTCAAAGAGTGCCCCAAGATTCCTATCGGAGAAACAAGGACGAAAACGTGCATCAACCTGTATGCATAGATTACCCCAATGTCACCTCGGGAATCCGCGAGTTGAGTGCCAAAACATACATCAAGTGAATCAATAGAACACCCCATTGTCACCACGGGTATCCCACGCAAGGCATACATCAAGTGTTCTCAAATCCATAATAGTATTCAATCTGATAATAGTGAAACCTCAAATGTAAAACTCAATTCATCACAAGAGGGGAGAAACACCATATGGTTCAACTATAGTAACAAAGCTCACGGTACAACAAGATCGTGCCAAATCAAGAACACGAGAGAGAGAGAGATCAAACACATAGCTACTGGTACATACCCTTAGCCCCGAGGGTGAACTACTCCCTCCTTGTCATGGAGACCGCCGGGATGATGAAGATGGCCACCGGTGATGGTTTCCCCCTCCGGCAGGGTGTCGGAACGAGCTCCCGATTGGTTTTTCGTGGTTACAGAGGCTTGCAGCGGCGGAACTCCCGATGATTTCTTTCTGGGGGTTTCTGGATTTATATGAATTTTTGGTGTCGGTTTCACATCAGGGGATCCACAAGGCAGCGACAAGGTAGTGGGGCGTGCCCTAGGGGGTGGGTGCACCCTCCACCCTTGTCATTGCCTCGGGACTCTTCTGGCCCAACTCTTGTGCTTCAGGGGCTTCTTCTGGTCCACAAAAAATAACGTAAATTTTTAGCTCATTTGGACTCCGTTTAATATTCCTTTTCTGCAAAACTCAAAAATATGGAAAAAAACAGAAACTGGCACCGGGGTCTATGTTAATAGGCTAGTCCCAAAAATAATATAAAATAGCTTATAAATGCATATAAAAAAATCCAAGATGGATAATATAATAGCATGGAACAATCAAAAATTATAGACACGTTGGAGGCGCATCAATGCCATCAAAAGAAACGGCCGTCCGTTTGGGGGTTAGAGTTGGCCTTAGACATGACCTCTATTATTCCATCAAAAGAAACGGCCGTCCATGAAACAACCATCCATTTGGGGGTTTGGGGTAGTGCGTTGGAGTTAGCCTTAGATATGACCTCTCTTATGCCATCAAAAGATGCTTTGCTAGGTAATGTCAGGCACAACTACATCTATATGTAGGCATGTGTCTTGGTCACTTAGCACATGTAGTTTTGAGTGTTGTTGCCGCTGACCGTTGGTCATTAGAGGATGCATCCCATTGTTACATTGTGAGCTAAAATGGAGCCTTCTCAGGGCGTCTGCATTCTCGGCCGTCGGATTAGGTGTCCAAAATGGTCCGGGTCTCGGATCTTCAGAGGGAGCGATCCTGGCCATCGGATCTCTGTGATGTGACTAGCAATGAATAGCGCCTCTTATTTTACACCCATGCTAGCGCCCTCACTCTCCATGACAAGTAGGGCCCATGCGAGGTGTGGTGTTGCCATCAGTCACTCTGGAGCCCTGAGCGATCTGTCCATGTGCATATGGGCATGGGGTTGTGCCACCGCTTGTAAAATTGGGTGGCCGTTGAGGGCAATTGCGTCATTCCAACTTATTGTCCTCATGTGGCGCTCCATGGATGGTCGGTTCTGTCTAAGGATGAGGAGGAGCCCGATTGGGGGAGAACCCTAGCCTCCATCCCCTCCCTCATCTCTTGCAGCTGCCGCCTCCCTTATCCTCTCCTGTCGCTGCTGCTCCCCCTTGCGCTGCCCCAACCTCCCCACCAGGACAAGACGACCGTGAGCGTCAGTGCGAGGAGCAAAGGTGGCGACTGGGCATCGCTGTACGAGGGGCGCGCCATGCTGGGGAACATTGCATGGGAAACAAAAATTTTCCTACACTCACCAAGATCCAATCTAGGAGATGACCATCTATGAGAGGAGAGATTGGATCATACATACCGTTGTAATCGCTAAGCAAAAGCATTAAGAAACGCGGTTGATGTAGTCGAACGTCTTCGCGATCCAATCACGATCCGTCCCACGAACTCCCGATCCAGGTGCCGAACGGACGGCACCTCCACGTTCAACACACATATGGCCTGATGATGCCTTGACCTCCTCGATCGAGCGAGCGATGGTGAAGTAGTAGCTCAAGTCCCCTGACAGCACGACGGTGTGATGGTGGTGGTGGTGGAGAAATCTCAGCAGAGCTTCGCTAAGCACTACAGAGAAGAAGAGGGATGCGAGGGAGAGGAGTGGCAGCGCCATGGCATGGAGATGTGCCCAAGGGTGCGGCTGCCCTTTGTCTACCTCTCTATATATAGGGGAAGGGAGGAGGGGGTGGCGCCCCTAGGGTTTTCCCTGGGGGGGCGGCGGCCACGGCAGATGGGATCTCCCCTAGGGTGACTTGCCCCCCAAGCCGGGTGGAGGGAACCCTAGAGGGGGCGCCCCACCTCTCCTGGTCACGTGCGAAAGGGCAAGGGGGGAGCACATCCCCTTAGTGGGCTGGTTTGCCCCCTCCCCTTGGCCCATGCCCCCCAACACTTGTCGGGGCCCCCCGAAACCCCTTCCGGTCATGCTGGTAATCACCCGGTACCCCCGGAACACTTTCGAACTCCAATACGCTTCGTCCAATATATAAATCTTCACCTCCGGACCCTTCCGGAGTTCCTTGTCATGTCCAGATCTCATCTGAAACTACGAACAACCTTTGGTAACCACCATAATGACTCAACCATACTTATCTCGTCACCAAACGTTAAGTGTGTAGACCCTGCGGGTTCGAGAACTATGCAGACATGACCGAGACACCTCTACGGTCAATAACCAATAGCGGGACCTCGATGCCCATATTGGTTCCCACATATTCTACGAAGATCTTATCGGTCGAACCTCGATGTCAAGGGTTCAACTAATCCCATATGTAGTTCCCTTTGTCTATCGGTATGTTACTTGCCCGAGATTCGATCGTCGGTATCTCCATACCTAGTTCAACCTCGTTACCGGCAAGTCTCTTTACTTGTTCTGTAATACAAGATACCGTGGGTAAACCATTAGTCAGATTGCTTGCAAGCTTCTTGTGATGTTGTATTACCGAGTGGGCCCTGAGATACCTCTCCATGATACGAAGTGAAAAATCCTAGTCTTGATCCATGCTAGCTCAACAGACACCCTCGGAGATACCTGTAGAGCACCTGTATAGTCACCCAGTTACGTTGCTACATTTGGTACACACAAGGTCACTACAAAAAAAGACACATCCGTGACATTTTGGGCCAAACGAAAAAATTTCTGTCATGCTTATGACACTTCTATGACGATAATTGTGACAAAACTAGGTATCATCATAGATGTGGTGGGTTCCTACTTCTATGAAAAAAAATCATGACAGAAAATGGGCTTTTCGTCCTAGGCGGGCCGGAGACGCAGCTGCATGACATTCTTTGGGCCGTCCATGACAGAGAAAATCATGGTAGAAGCGAGGGCAAGGAAAATATCAGGGGAGTTCCCGGTTACGGTGGGTGGTCGGGGGCCGAGCGATGTGCGTTTCTCTCGTACATACACGCGTGTGTGCGAGGCGTTGCGCTCTAACTGAACCCGAGTGATTGCACTAGCTACGTTACTAAACCCTGATCAATCCCTTGCTGTTAACTGAACCCAAGTGATTCCTTTGCTACTGCTGCTAACCGAAGCCGATCGAACACCGCTGCCTCCTTCCCTTGATGAGCAGTGAGCGTTGTTGGGGGGTTTGGATGAACAGTCCCGGTGGGGGGTTGGATGAACAACACCCCATGGTAGTAGAGGCCGTTGCCGCTGGATGAACAATATCCCGATTGATCGAGCCGATGGATGAACAGGACCCCGTGGAGGGCTGGTTGAACAGTAGCCGGTGGAGGGCTGGATGAATAGTAGCCCATGGAGGGGTGGTTGAACAGGACCCCGTGGAGAGGGCTGGTTGAACAATAGCCAGTGGAGGAGCGCGCGGTGGAGGCTGGATGAACAGGAGCCCATGGATGAACAGTCGCAGGTGGAGGCTGGAGGAGGTCGATGATGGATGAACAATAGCTCGTGGAGGCAGTCGACGATGGAGATGAACAGTATCCCGTGCACTCCCGTTTTGCGGTACGCTACACCCCTCCCGATGAACAGGACCCCCGTTTCGACCGTAGCGCTCCAACACAAGTCCGTTTCCTCCGTTTTGCGGTACGCCACACCCCTCCCGATCAGCAGGACCCCATTTCCACCGTAGGAGGTCCGTTTCCTCCATTTTGCGGCACGCCAGACCCCTCCTGATGAATAGGATCCTGTTTCGACCATGGCCGGTTGAACACAAGGCCGTTTCCTCCGTTCTGCGGTATGCCAGACCTCATTTCCACCGGCTGTTCCGTCCAAGCCGGTTGGCTCCTAATGAATAACACGTGTTCTGTTGCCTCCCGATGAACACGACACATTCCGTTGCCTCCCCATGAACACGATGATGATGCAGTTTCTCCATTCCGACCCAGCCATTTACACGAGCCCTGGCCATACGTATGCGGGAGTAGGTATTCGAGACCCCGCCTGTATGTACGTACGTGGCCGTATTTACTTTCTTGCACCCTGGCTGCTATACGTACGTGTACATGCTACATGCGCGCCTCTACTACGACACGTGCGCGCCTCTACTACGACACGTGCCCTTCCTTACACGGCCACGGTTCATCGCTGCAGCCTGCAGACAGATCGATCGTATGTACGTACACGTTCGCGACCAGAATGACAACGCTACGTACGCTTCGACCAGGTGGGTCTCGACTGTCAGACACTTCCTTGCGTGCGAAGATGTAGCTGGTGGGTCCCAGCAGTTAGGGGGGTAATGCTTTTTTTCGCAAAATACGGTGGCCCGTCCGGTGGGTCCCTGCTGTCAGGTGGAGGAATCATTATTTTTTTTGTCATAAGGAGGCACTTCCTTCTGTTGGGGAACGTAGTAATTTCAAAAAATTTCCTACGCACACGCAAGATCATGGTGATGATATAGCAACGAGGGGAGAGTGTTGTCTACGTACCCTCGTAGACTGAAGCGGAAGCGTTGACGCAACGTAGAGGAAGTAGTCGTACGTCCTCCGGTTCAACCGATCCAAGTACCGTTACACCGGCACCTCCGAGTTCTTGACACGCGTACAGCTCGATGACGCACCCTCGATCTCCGATCCAGCAGAGGCGCCGATGGGGAGTTCCGTCAGCACGACGGCGTGGTGACGATCTTGATGTTCTCCTGTTGCAGGGCTTCGCCTAAGCACCGCTACAATATGACCGAGGTGTAATATCGTGGAGGGGGGCACCGCACACGGCTAAGGAACGATCAATGATCAACTTGTGTGTTCTAGGGTGCCCCTCTACCCCTGTATATAAAGGAGGGAGGGAGGAGGTGGCCGGCCCTAGGGGGGCGCGCCATGAGGAGGGGGAAACCTACTCCAAGTAGGTTTCCCTCTCTTTTCCTTATCTTATTTGGAGGGGGAAGGAAAGAGTACTAGTATTAGGAAGTAGTACTAGTAGTAGTAATAGGAAGAGGGGGAAGGAGAAAGGAAAGGGGGGGCCGGCCCCCCTCCCCAATTCGGATTGGGCTTGGGGGGGCGCGCCCCCTTCCCTTGCTCCTTCTCTCTTCCTCCTACATGGGCCCAATAAGGCCCATATACCTCCCGGGGGGTTCTGGTAACCTCCCGGGGCTCCAAACTTCTCCGGAACTTTTCCGGTGTCCAAATATATCCGTCCAATATATCAATCTTTATGTCTCGACCATTTCGAGACTCCTCGTCATGTCCGTAATCATATCCGGGACTCCGAACAACCTTCGGTACATCAAAATACATAAACTCATAATATAACTGTCATCGAAACCTTAAGAGTGCGGACCCTACGGTTCGAGAACGATGTAGACATGACTGAGACACATCTCTGGTCAATAACCAATAGCGGGACCTAGATGCCCATATTGGTTCCTACATATTCTACGAAGATCTTTATCGGTCAAACCGCATAACAACATACGTTGTTCCCTTTGTCATCGGTATGTTACTTGTCCGAGATTCGATCGTCGGTATCCAATACCTAGTTCAATCTCGTTATCGACAAGTCTCTTTACTCGTTCTGTAATACTTCATCTTATAACTAACTCATTAGTTACATGCTTGCAAGGCTTAGGTGATGAGCATTGCCGAGAGGGCCCAGAGATACCTCTCCGACAATCGGAGTGACAAAACCTAATCTCGAAATACGCCAACTCAACATGTACCTTCGGAGACACCTGTAGTACTCCTTTATAATCACCCAGTTACGTTGTGACGTTTGGTAGTACCCAAAGTGTTCCTCCGGTAAACGGGAGTTGCATAATCTCATAGTTACAGGAACATGTATAAGTCATGAAGAAAGCAATAGCAACATACTAAACGATCAAGTGCTAAGCTAACGGAATGGGTCAGGTCAATCACATCATTCTCCTAATGATGTGATCCCGTTAATCAAATGACAACTCTTTTGTCCATGGCTAGGAAACATAACCATCTCTGATAAACGAGCTAGTCAAGTAGAGGCATACTAGTGACACTATGTTTGTCTATGTATTCACACATGTATTATGTTTCCGGTTAATACAATTCTAGCATGAATAATAAACATTTATCATGAAATAAGGAAATAAATAATAACTTTATTATTTCCTCTAGGGCATATTTCCTTCAATCTCCCACTTGCACTAGAGTCAATAATCTAGTTCACATCGCCATGTGATTTAACACCAATATTCATATCTGTATATGATTAACACCCATAGTTCACATCATCATGTGACCAACACCCAAAGGGTTTACTAGAGTCAATAATCTAGTTCACATCGCTATGTGATTAACACCCAAAGAGTACTAAGGTGTGATCATGTTTTGCTCATGAGAGAAGCTTAGTCAACGGGCCTGTCACATTCAGAGCCGTATGTATTTTGCAAATATTCTATGTCTACAATGCTCTGCACGGAGCTACTCTAGCTAATCGCTCCCACTTTCAATATGTATCCAGATTCAGACTTAGAGTCATCTGGATCGGTGTGAAAACTTGTACCGAGGTAACTTTTACGACGGTCTCTTTTATCACCTCCATAATCGAGAAATAATTCCTTAGTCCTCACTAAGGATATTCTTGACCAATGTCCAGTGATCTACTCCTAGATCACTATTGTACTCCCTTGTCAAATACAGAGCAAGGTATACAATAGGTCTGGTACATAGCATAGCATACTTTATAGAACCTATGACTGAGGCATAGGGAATGACTTTTCATTCTCTTTCTATTTTCTGCTGTGGTCGGGATTTGAGTCTTACTCAATTTCATACCTTTGCAACACAGGCAAGAACTCTTTCTTTGACTGTTCCATTTTGAACTACTTCAAAATCTTGTCAAGGTATGTACTCATTGAAAATCTTATCAAGCATCTTGATCTATCTCAATAGATCTTGATGCTCAATATGTAAGTAGCTTTACTGAGGTCTTTCTTCGAAAAACTCCTTTCAAATACTCCTTTATGCTTTGCAGAATAATTCTACATTACTTCCGATCAACAATATGTCATTCACATATACTTATCAGAAATGTTGTAGTGCTCCCACTCACTTTCTTGTAAATACAGGCTTCACCGCAAGTCTGTATAAAACTATATGCTTTGATCAACTTATCAAAGCGTATATTCCAACTCCGAGATGCTTGCACTAGTCCATAGATGCACATTTTGTTAACACCTTTAGGATCGACAAAACCTCTTGGTTGCATCACATACAACTCTTCTTTAATAACTCCATTAAGGAATGCAGTTTTGTTTATCCATTTGCCAGATTCCATAAAATCCGGCAATTGCTAACATGATTCGGACAGACTTAGCATCGATACGAGTGAGAAAATCTCATCGTATTCAACCCCTTGAACTTGTTGAAAACCTTTTGCAACTAGTCGAGCTTAGTGGATAGTAACGCTACTATCAGTGTCCATCTTCCTCTTGAAGATCCATTTATTTAACATGGCTGCTGATCATCGAGCAAGTCAATCAAAGTCCATACTATGTTCTCATACATGGATCATATCTCAGATTTTATGGCCTCAAGCCATTTTGCGGAATCTGGGCTCATCATCGCTTCCTCATAGTTCGTAGGTTCATCATGGTCTAGTAACATGACTTCCAAAACAGTATTACCGTACTACTCTGGTGCGGACTGTACTTTGGAAGACCTACGAGGTTTTGTAGTAACTTGATCTGAAGTTTCATGATCATCATCATTAGCTTCCTCACTAATTGGTGTAGGAATCACTGGAACAGATTTCCGTGATTAATTACTTTCCAATTCGGGAGAAGGTACAAATTACCTTATCAAGATCTACTTTCCTCCCACTCACTTCTTTCGAGAGAAACTCCTTCTCTAGAAAGGATCCATTTTTAGCAACGAATATCTTGCCTTCGGATCTGTGATAGAAGGTGTACCCAACAACTTCCTTTGGGTATTCTATGAAGACGCACTTCTCCGATTTGGGTTCGAGCTTATCAGGATGAAACTTTTTCACATAAGCATCACAGCCCCAAACTTTAAGAAATGACAACTTGGGTTTCTTGCTAAACCACAGTTCATATGGTGTCGTCTCAACGGACTTAGATGGTGCCCTTTTTAAAAGTGAATGCAGCTGTCTCTAATGCATAACCCCAAAACGATAGTGGTAAAACGATGAGAGACATCATAGATCGCACCATATCTAGTAAGGTACGATTATGACGTTCGGACACACCATTACATTGTGGTGTTCCAGGTGGCGTGAGTTTGTGAAACTATTCCACATTGTTTTAATTGAAGACCAAACTCGTAACTCAAATATTTGTCTCCGTAATCAGATCGCAGAAACTTTATTTTCTTGTTATGATGATTTTTCCACTTCACTCTGAAATTCTTTGAACCTTTCAACTATTTCAGACTTATGTTTCATCAAGTAGATATACCCATATCTGCTCAAATCATCTTGTGAAGGTCAGAAAATAACGATACTTGCCACTAGCCTTCATACTCATTGGTCTGCATACATCAGTATGTATTATTTCCAACAAGTCAGTAGCTCACTCCATTGTTCCGAAGAACGGAGTTTTAGTCATCTTTCCCAAAAGGCACAGTTCGCAAGCATCAAATGATTCATAACCAAGTGATTCCGAAAATCCATCTTTATGGAGTTTCTTCATGCGTTTTACACCAATATGACCCAAACGGCAGTGCCACAAATAAGTTGCACTATCATTATTAAGTTTGCATCTTTTGGCATCAATATAATGAATATGTGTATCACTACGATCGAGATCCAACAAACTATTTTCATTGGGTGTATGACCATTGAAGGTTTTATTCATGTAAACAGAATAACAGTTTATTCTCTAACTTTAAATGAATAACCGTATCGCAATAACATGATCAAATCATATTCATGCTCAACGCAAACGCCAAATAACATTTATTTAGGTTTAACACTAATCCCGAAAGTATAGGGAGTGTGCGATGATGATCATATCAATCTTGGAACTACTTCCAACACTCATCGTCACTTCCCCTTCAACTAGTCTCTGTTTATTCTGTAACTCCTGTTTCGAGTTACTAATCTTAGCAACTGAACAAGTATCAAATACTCAGGGGCTACTATAAACACTAGCAAGGCACACATTAATAACCTGTATATCAAATATACCCTTGTTCACTTTGCCATCCTTCTTATCTACCAAATATTCAGGGCATTTCCGCTTCCAGTGACTATTTCCTTTGCAGTGTAAGCACTCAGTTTCAGGCTATGGTCCAGCTTTGGGCTTCTTCGCAGGAGTGACAACTTGCTTGTCTTTCCACTTGAAGTTCCCTTTCTTCCCTTTGCCCTTCTCTTGAAACTAGCGGTCTTGTCAATCATCAACACTTGATGCTGTTTCTCGATTTCTACCTTCGTCGATTTCAACATCACGAAGAGCTCGGGAATCGTTTTTGTCATCCCTTGCATACTATAGTTCATCACGAAGTTCTAGTAACTTAGTGATGGTGACTAGAGAATTCTGTCAATCACTATCTTATCTGGAAGATTAACTCCCACTTGATTCAAGCGATTGAAGTACCCAGACAATCTGAGCACATGCTCACTAGTTGAGCGATTCTCCTCCATCTTTTAGCTATAGAACTTGTTGGCGACTTCATATCTCTCAACTCGGGTATTTGCTTGAAATATTAACTTCAATACCTGGAACATCTTATATGGTCCATGACGTTCAAAACGTCTTTGAAGTCCCGATTCTAAGCCGTTAAGCATGGTGCACTAAACTATCAAGTAGTCATCATATTGAGCTAGCCAGACGTTCATAACGTCTGCATATGCTCCTGCAATAGGTCTGTCACCTAGCGGTGCATTAAGGACATAATTCTTTTGTGCAGCAATGAGGATAATCCTCAAATCACGGATCGAATCCGCATCATTGCTACTAACATTTTTCAACACAATTTTCTCTAGGAACATATCAAAATAAACATATGAAAGCAACAACGCGAGCTATTGATCTACAACATAATTTGCAAAATACTACCAGGACTAAGTTCATGATAAATTTAAGTTCAATTAATCATATTACTTAAGAACTCCCACTTAGACAGACATCTCTCTAGTCATCTAAGTGATCACGTGATCCAAATCAACTAAACCATGTCCGATCATCACGTGAGATGGAGTAGTTTCAATGGTGAACATCACTATGTTGATCATATCTACTATATGATTCACGCTCGACCTTTCAGTCTCCGTGTTCCGAGGCCATATCTGTATATGCTAGGCTCGTCAAGTTTAACCTGAGTATTCCGCGTGTGCAACTGTTTTGCACCCGTTGTATTTGAACGTAGAGCCTATCACACCCGATCATCACGTGGTGTCTCAGCACGAAGAACTTTCGCAATGGTGCATACTCAGGGAGAACACTTCTTGATAATTAGTGAGAGATCATCTTAAAATGCTACCGTCAAACAAAGCAAGATAAGATGCATAAAGGATAAACATCACATGCAATCAATATAAGTGATATGATATGGCCATCATCATCTTGTGCTTGTGATCTCCATCTTCGAAGCACCGTCGTGATCACCATCATCACCGGCGCGACACCTTGATCTCCATCGTAGCATCGTTGTGTTACGCCATCTATTGCTTCTACGACTATCGCTACCGCTTAGTGATAAAGTAAAGCAATTACAGGGCGTTTGCATTTCATACAATAAAGCGACAACCATATGGCTCCTGCCAGTTGCCGATAACTTCGGTTACAAAACATGATCATCTCATACAATAAAATATAGCATCATGTCTTGGCCATATCACATCACAACATGCCCTGCAAAAACAAGTTAGACGTCCTCTACTTTGTTGTTGCAAATTTTACGTGGATGCTACAGGCTTAAGCAAGAACCAATCTCACCTACGCATCAAAACCACAACGATAGTTTGTCAAATAGACTCCGTTTTAACCTTCACAAGGACTGGGCGTAGCCACACTCGGTTCAACTAAAGTGAGAGAGACAGACACCCACCAGCCACCTTTAAGCACGAGTGCTCGTAACGGTGAAACCAGTCTCGCGTAAGCGTACGCGTAATGTCGGTCCGGGCCGCTTCATCTCACAATACCGCTGAACCAAAGTATGACATGCTGGTAGGCAGTATGACTTATATCGTCCACAACTCACTTGTGTTCTACTCGTGCATATAACATCAACGCATAAAACCTAGGCTCGGATGCCACTGTTGGGGAAAGTAGTAATTTCAAAAAAATTCCTACGCACACGCAAGATCATGGTGATGATATAGCAACGAGGGGAGAGTGTTGTCTATGTACCCTCGTAGACTGAAGCGGAAGCGTTGACGCAACGTAGAGGAAGTAGTCGTACGTCCTCCGGTTCAACCGATCCAAGTACCGTTACTCCGGCACCTCCGAGTTCTTGACACGCGTACAGCTCGATGACGCACCCTCGATCTCCGATCCAGCAGAGGCGCCGAGGGGGAGTTCCGTCAGCACGATGGCGTGGTGACGATCTTGATGTTCTCCTGTTGCAGGGCTTCGCCTAAGCACCGCTACAATATGACCGAGGTGTAATATCGTGGAGGGGGGCACCGCACACGGCTAAGGAACAATCAATGATCAACTTGTGTGTTCTAGGGTGCCCCTCTACCCCTGTATATAAAGGAGGGAGGGAGGAGGTGGCCGGCCCTAGGGGGGGCGCGCCATGAGGAGGGGGAAACCTACTCTAAGTAGGTTTCCCTCTCTTTTCCTTATCTTATTTGGAGGGGGAAGGAAAGAGTACTAGTATTAGGAAGTAGTACTAGTAGTAGTAATAGGAAGAGGGGGAAGGAGAAAGGAAAGGGGGGGCCGGCCCCCCTCCCCAATTCGGATTGGGCTTGGGGGGGCGCGCCCCCTTCCCTTGCTCCTTCTCTCTTCCTCCTACATGGGCCCAATAAGGCCCATATACCTCCCGGGGGGTTCCGGTAACCTCCCGGGGCTCCAAACTTCTCCGGAACTTTTCCAGTGTCCAAATATATCCGTCCAATATATCAATCTTTATGTCTCGACCATTTCGAGACTCCTCGTCATGTCCATAATCATATCCGGGACTCCGAACAACCTTCGGTACATCAAAATACATAAACTCATAATATAATTGTCATCGAAACCTTAAGCGTGCGGACCCTACGGTTCGAGAATGATGTAGACATGACTGAGACACATCTCTGGTCAATAACCAATAGCGGGACCTGGATGCCCATATTGGTTCCTACATATTCTACGAAGATCTTTATCGGTCAAACCGCATAACAACATACGTTGTTCCCTTTGTCATCGGTATGTTACTTGTCCGAGATTCGATCGTCGGTATCCAATACCTAGTTCAATCTCGTTATCGACAAGTCTCTTTACTCGTTCTGTAATACTTCATCTTATAACTAACTCATTAGTTACATGCTTGCAAGGCTTAGGTGATGAGCATTGCCGAGAGGGCCCAGAGATACCTCTCCGACAATCGGAGTGACAAAACCTAATCTCCAAATACGCCAACTCAACATGTACCTTCGGAGACACCTATAGTACTCCTTTATAATCACCCAGTTACGTTGTGACGTTTGGTAGTACCCAAAGTGTTCCTCCGGTAAACGGGGGTTGCATAATCTCATAGTTACAGGAACATGTATAAGTCATGAAGAAAGCAATAGCAACATACTAAACGATCAAGTGCTAAGCTAACGGAATGGGTCAGGTCAATCACATCATTCTCCTAATGATGTGATCCCGTTAATCAAATGACAACTCTTTTGTCCATGGCTAGGAAACATAACCATCTCTGATAAACGAGCTAGTCAAGTAGAGGCATACTAGTGACACTATGTTTGTCTATGTATTCACACATGTATTATGTTTCCGGTTAATACAATTCTAGCATGAATAATAAACATTTATCATGAAATAAGGAAATAAATAATAACTTTATTATTGCCTCTAGGGCATATTTCCTTCACCTTCCTGCAGCTGTGGACCTAGCTGTCAGCCTCTCCATATATAGTACTCTTCCGATGGAAGTCGTTTGTTGACCACATTGACCACGCCGCACCGAGAGCACCACGACGGTGGACGACGGCGAGGCCTAGGAAGGGGACGACGTGGAGCCGGGGAAGACGCGGCAGTGGATGCCCACGCGGAGAGGAGTACAAGGGTTCACTAGTTCGGCTGCCGTCACCGCAGGGCCTGGCCAGTGGTGAGAGTAGTAGGGGCGGTCAGGCCTTCGCGGCAGCACAGCCGGCCACGGGAGGCAGGAGCAGGCGGCACGACCGGCGCTGCTTTGAGCGGCTGGAGCAAGAAGACCAGAGGTTGAAGAAGCACTATGACCGTTGGATGGACATCGTACAGTCACTGGAGCTAGTGTCGTTCATATTGACTAAGTTGACAAAGCCCTCCGTCCCCGTCAACTTAGTAGGCTCACATGTCAGCCTCCCACTATGCTGGATCCCAGCTAGCAGGGGGAGTATTCATTTTTTTGTGCGTAATAAGGAGGCACTTCCTTGCGTGCGAAGACATAGCTGGTGTGTCCGACCTGTCGGCGGGGGAAACATTTTTTCGCGAGGTATAGAGGCCCTTCCGGTGGGTCCCAGATGTCAGGTGGAGGAATCATTATTTTGCGTGTAATAAGGAGGCATTTCCTTGTGTGCGGCCGTGGACTTAGCTGTCAGCCTCTCCATGTACAGTCCACGTTTGATGGATGTCGTTTGTTGACCACGTTGACCATGGCGCACCGAGAGCACCAGGGCGGTGGACGACGGTGAGGCCTAGGAAGGGAACGCCACGGAGCCAGGGAAGACTCGGCAGTGATTGCCCACACGGTGGGGAGTACGAGGGTTTACTGGCCCGACTGCCATCACCGGAAAATAACAGGAGGTGTGGGTGAGTAGAGGAATGGCCTGGCCAGCAATGGAGTAGGGTGGGGCGGTGCTGCCTGAGCGGCAACAGAGCCGGCCATAGAAGGCGGGAGCAGGCAGTCCCACCGGCGCTGGTTTGGGCAGCTGGAGCAAGAAGATCAAATATTGAAGAAGCAGCACGGCCGTTGGATTAACATCCAACGGTCACTGCTGCTAGAATCTTTTGTGGACTAAGTTGACAAAGCCTTTCGTACACGTCAACCTAGTAGACTCACAAGTCAGCCTCCAAATCTGTCCCAAACAGCATACAGCCCGAAATTTCTAGCCAGGTTCAAATTAATTTAAAAACTAAACATACCTTAATTTAAATCCAATGAAATTTTACCCGCACAAAAATAATGAAATTTAAAAATATCAAAATCCGAAAGAAAAAAGTATTTTGGAACTAATTGCCTGTTAGGTGTATTTTTTTCATTTTATAGCCCATTTAATATTACTCATAGCCCATTTTCTAGGCAAAATGCATCCCTCCTCGTCTTGAAAGATTTCCGGCCTAGCAGGGCGTAGAAAAGCAAGTAGGCCTATGTTGGTTATTTTGCAAAAAACAAAATAGCTGGTCTAGCCATTTTCAGAAAGGAAAAAACAAACTGGGCTAGTCATGTGCTAGATGGGCCACAGCTCCCGAACGACCCAGTTGATACCCTTCTCCATCCCGAAAAAACAAAATTACTGCGTGCGCTGCTGGGTCCCTACTATCATCCTCACCATGTATAGTCATCTCCTTATTCCTCTCGGTTGTTGACCATGTTGACAACACCGGAGGGCGGCTCTGCGGCGAGCGAACCAAGGCGGAGGACGATGGTGAGGCCTCGGACGGGAACGAACAGGAGCCAGGGAAGATGCGCAGAGTTTTAGGGTGCAATGTGGCCACGATGCGTGCGCGGCAGCACAACCATCCATGGGAGGCGGGAGCTGGCGGTCCCGCCGGCGCTGGTTTGGCTTTGGTGGCTGGAGGAAGAAGAGACTGAAGAAACACGACAGACGTTGAATGTCAATCCAACCGTCAAGGTTGGCACAATCATTTGTTGACTAAGCTGACACAAAGTAGCATACTTTTATATATATAGGAATAAAAGAAAAACCGGGCTCGTTCGCCTGATAACATTCCCGAAACTGTGACCATTCGATCTTGCGTCGCAACTAAAACTGCAAGGAAAATGCGTTCGTCTGCCGTCCTCCTCCCAGGGAACGTTTGCCACATAAGTGACTAGCACCCTTGGTTTTCAACCGAGAGGTCTTGGGTTCGAGTCCCAGGAACTCTCAATTTTGTCCTCCTTCATTCCTCGCAAAAAAGAAAGAAAATGAAAGACTTGAGAAGGCGTACAGAACAAGCTAGTGTACCAGTAAAGAGACGTTGCTGAGTTTTAGAAAAAAGAGAGACATGCTCCTATAGTTGGTTCGAATTCAAACCTAGACTATGACTATATATGGTGCTATGCTACTCTGCATGTAATGAAACTGACATATCCAACGTTCGCTTCTCCTCTTCTCTACTTACTCTGCCTAGCATTAGAAGCTCTGGTCGCAGCAACCATGTCCGCTGGCTGCTCGTCCACCTACTCTTCAGTAGGCAACAACCAGATATGCGCCAAGTTGCCACCCGTACCATCTCCTGTGGGTCTCATCACACCCTCGCCGGCACACGCACCGCAGCCGTTGCTCATCGCAACCCACTGTCGTTGGTGTGGTGCCACTGCTGCAAATCACGCAAAGTCATCCGTCGCGTCTCAACCTGTCACAACCTAGCTAGTCATGCATTAGAGTGTTGCATCATGTTTACTCTTTCATCAGAAACTTGAAATGGGGATGACAGAACCCCCAGTCCCCTCTGAAACCAACTAGGGTTACTAAAATAATTTTTCAATGAACCTGAAATGCCCTTCTAAAATGCCCATCATTTTTGCCTTGGTTCAGAACCTCTGCCAAAAATGGTGCACATTTTCCTAGGCCATCCTAGGGTTTTTGAATTAAATCATAAATATTTGAATTTGGGCATTTAAAATAATATAAAATATTTAAATGCTCAAATATCTCCAAACTAAAATGTTTCATGTTGGAAATAATCCAACTATGGGCCAGGAATAGTTTGGTGATTTTTGAACTTGCCTAGGTATTTTATTTAATTCAACAAAGTTGCAGATATATTAAATAAAACAGAAACAGAAATAAAAAGGGGAAAACTTACCTGGGCTCCTCCACTATGCGGCCCAGCCAGCTGGCCGGCCCAGCCAGCAGCCGGCCCAGCCCACCACTGCAGCTCTCCGTCGTCTTCCTCCCCTCGCCCCGAAGCTGCTGCGTGCTCGCGCGCGCACGGCCGCGCGGCCACCTCCTGCTTGCCGACGAGCTCCTGGCCGCGTGGACGACTCCCGCAGGCCGTCCCGATCCCCCCCTGCTCTCTCTCACTCTCCCCCGGCTCTCCCCTCCTCTCCCTCGCTCTCTCTCTCACACGGCCGAACACCACCGTCGCCGCCGTTCGCCATAGCAGCCATCTCCGACCACCCCTCGCTCCCCCGACTAGCTCAGGAGCTCCGCCTCGACTCCCTCTTCCTCCCCACCGCTCCACAGCTCCCCGGAAGCCCTGCATCGCCGCCACGTCGCCGTTCCCCTCTTCGGGCTCCGATCATCGTCGCCGT